>NW_024868432.1:86313-109140 GCF_013358625.1 Macadamia integrifolia | reverse complement strand
TTTGTAATGTTTAGGCATAATTAATTTCACAACTCAATTCATAATTAGAATAATCGAGATAACACAAAAATTTAAATACTTCCTTATTCTATTACCAAGTGAATTATATGGAAAAGGGAACAATTTTCCTAACATAGACAGGATAGATAAGTAATAAGGTGGGGAGACAACTCTTGAGGTGGGTGAAATTCACTAACTCTTCTGGGTCCATCACCTCGAGCCCATATTGTTGGCCGATGTACGTAGGCAAATAAAAGGATGTGTGAGTCAATCCCATCAACTTGACGTAATTTTAGCCAGGGGTCTTCATCAAAAAATCTTCTTGTGGTCCCCCTGGGCATCTCCATGCAATATCTCGCTTAGTCCTTTCCTGCAGGTACTTCTCCCAGTCAGTGATAAGGTTGAATTCTGGAACTTCCCTCTTATCTTGGTAGCAAAGAGCTCCAAGTGGGCCTTCTTTTAATGGCTTAGTTAACTTCAGTTTCTCAAGGAGCCAAACTTGAAAAGTAATAAGGCTCCCTTGATAATAATCTTATCTGAATATATGGCCATGGATCATGTCATCGAATCCCTTGAATGTTTCTGCAAGAACCGTAGGGATGATGTCACCTCCTTTCTTCAACTGTTTTACCACTTCAACTAGAACGGGTAGTGCACCATGCCTGGGAGTTTCGATAGCATAGCAATCTATCAAGCAAAGTAGGTAAGCATCCTTTGATCTCTGTTGATGAATTCCTCCCATTGACATGTATTGGGTGAAGATTTGGGCCACCTTCAAAATGTCAATCTTCCCATATCTAACAAATTGCTTCACTTCCTCCTCTTTCCATCTGAGGAAGTCCTGAATTTCCTCTGAGTAATCTTTCTTCAAAGATGGTTGAAATAACCTACCTTTGGGTGGAGACAACATGCAAACTCAGAATTCTCTAAAAGTTAGGTAGATTTCTACTAATCCAAACTGAAATACATGTAGGTTGGCATCCCAGTGTTGAGGCACCTACTAGAATAATTGGTGATATAATTTTACACACCCGATCTAACAAAAAAATGACACATTCATGGATTCCAGCAATCCTGGTGCCCTCATATTCATGTCCAAGGTCCATTTCCTCAACGTCTTGTCTAACGAGCTTATGAATTTTCCTGAAACCATCACAAACAAAAGAGATATGATATTAAAGCATTACTTATTAGCTAATGATTCAAACAAGTCTTTACCACTGTTGCATCAAGATCTTCTTTTTTTTACTAATTAAGGATGGGAAGTAAACTGGCCTTGATAAACTAGTGTCGGGTGGTGATTTTCTTTTAGGGGATGAAATCCTAGATAAGAGTTTGATGAGCCATAGGTGAATGACAGATACCTAATGGCCTTGTATGCTAAATGGCGATTCTTGGGGGATGGAATCCTAGATAAGAATTGATGGACCAACAGGGGAATGACAGATACCTAATGGCCTTGCATGCCAAATGGTAATTCTTGGGGGACACAAATTATGATGATCTTTTAAGATTCTTCGTTTATTAATCGAGAACCAATTTATTACCTTTAGATGGTTGAGACCGCACTTGCACATGTCAAGTTGCCTACGTATCCCTTGAAAGGAATCAGGTCTGGTGTAGTTCAGGATGTTCACCATTTTAGACATAATATTTCTTGAGTTGATCCTTGTTGACTAGTCTGAGTATTTCTTTGCCATTGTTGTCTATGAGTTTTACAGCTTTGCCTGGTAAAATCTCTTTGACAGTGAAAGGGTCACTTTAATTGGGCCTAAATTTCTCTCGTGGGTCATGAATTGGGGCTCTTTTTTTTTAAAGAACAAGTTCACCCTCTTCTATGTGGCAGGGATTCACATTCTTGTTAAAGGCCCTGGCCATTCTTAGTTGATATTTCTTCAGATTATCTATGGCTTTCATACACCTTTTATCGAGAAAATTGAGCTCGTCATGTCTGGCCTTCACCCACTCTCCTTCAGGTAGCTGACTATCAAGAAGCACCCTTAGGGGTGGTACCAGGATTTCCACGGGTAGAACCACCTCGCCCCCATAAACTAAAGAGAAAGGGGTTGCCCCCATCGAGGATCGTACAGAAGTCCAGTATGCCCATAAGGCAAGGGATAACTTATCAGCCTAATCCTTGTGTGTTTTCTCCATTTCTACAGGATGAATTTGTTGTCTTTGTCTACTGCTTCTACTGTCCTATTGGTCTATGGCCTAAACCATCAGCCCGAAAATCGAAAAACCAAACCCTAAAACCCTAAACCTAAAACACTAAACCCTAAACCCTAAACCCTAAACCCTAAACCCTAAACCCTAAACCCTAGACCCCAAAAACTATATCCCAAACCCTAAACACCAAACACTAAACCCTAAACTCTCGACCCTAAATTTTATACACTAAACACTAAACCCTAAAATCACAGCCAAAAGCCTACACCCTAAACCCTAAACCCTAAACCCTAAACTCTAAACATTAAGGCCTAAACCCTAAACCCTAAACCCCAAACCCTGAAACCCTAATCCCTAAAATGTAAACCCAAAACCCTAAACCCTAAACTCTTAACCCTAAACCCCAAACCATAAATCCAAAACCCTAAACCATAAAGTCTAAAACCTCTACTCTAAACCCTAAACCCTAAACCGTAAACCCTAAACACTAAACCCTATACCCGAAATCCTAAATACTAAAAGCTAAACCGTTAACCATAAACCCAAAACCCCTGAGCCCAAATCCCTAAATCTTAAACCCTAAACCCTAGCCCTTAAGCCTAAACCCTAAACCCTAAACACTAAACCCAAAACCCTAAACCCGAAACTCTAAATCCTAATCCCTAAACCCTAAACCCTAAATCCTAAACTATAAAACCTGAACCCAAAACCATTAACCCTAAATCCAAAACCCTAGACCATAAATGTATAATCCTAAAACCTACTCCCTAAACCCTATTCCCCAAACCCTAAGCCCTTAACCCTAAAGACCTTAAAGCCTAAGCCCTAAACCTTATATCCTAATCCCCAAATCCAAAACCCTAAATCCTAAACCCTAAACCCTAAACCCAAAACCCAAATCCCTAAACCCTGAACCCCTAACCCTGTATCCAAAACCCTAAAGCCCTATATACCCATAACCCTAAATTCTAAAACCAATGCCTTAAACCCTAAACCTAAAATTCTAAAACAAATGCCCTAAACAATAAACCTTTAACCTGAACCATAAACCGTAAACCCTAAACACTAAACCAACCCTAAAACCCTAAACCTTAGACCCTAGACCCCAAATCCAATTCCCCAAAACTTAAACCCAAAAAGCCCTAAAGCCCGATTCTCTAAACCCTAAACCCAAAATCCTAACCCCAAACCCAAAACCCAAACCCTAATCCCTAAACCCTAAACCTTTGCCTCTTAACCCTAAACCTAAAACCCCAAAACCCAAACCCTGAACCCAAAACCCCAATCCAAAAATCCTAAACCCTAAGCCCTAAACACAACACACTCAACCCTAAACCCAAAACCGTGAAAACTACACCCTAAGCCCTAAACCATCAGTCGTAAAACCAAGATCCCGAACCCTAAAATCCTGAACCCAAAACACTAAACTCTCAAACCTAGACCCTAAACCCTAGACACAAAACCCTAAACCCAAAACCCTAAACACCAAACTCTAAACCCCAAACCCTCAATGCTAACTTTTATACCCTAAGCCCAAAAATTGAAATCCTAAACCCTAAACCCTAAACATCACAACCTAAAGCTTATACCCTAAACCCTAAACTCTAAACCTTGAACCGTAAACCCCAAACCCAAAACCCTAAAACTAAATCCTAAAACTCTTAACTATAAATACTAAAGCCTAAAACCCAAAACCTTTGACCAAAAATTTCAAACCCCTAACATTAAACCCAAAGCCCTAAAGCCTTATACCCTAAACCCTAAACCCACAATCCTAACCCCTTTACCCTAAACCGTAAACCCTAAATCCCTATGCCGTAAATTGTAAACCCAAAACCCAAAACCCAAAAACCTAAACCCTAAATTATAAACCATAAAATCCTAATACCTAAAACCCTATAACCAAAATAGTAAAACCTAAACCCTAAACCCTAAACCTAAACCCCAAACCCCAAAACCCTAAACCCAAAACCCAAAACCCAAAACCCTAAACCCAAATCCCTAAACCCTAAACCCAAAAACCTAACCCCAAAAACCTAAAACCCAAACCCTAAACCCAAAACCCTAATCCATAAATCCTAAACCATAGACCCTAAACCCAAAATCGTGACCACTACACCCTAAAGCCTATACCAAAAACCATCATTCCTAAAACCAAAACCCCAAACCGTAAATTCCTAAACCCAAAACAATAAACCCTCAAACATAGACCCTAAACCCTAGACCCAAACCCTAAACACAAAACTCTAAATCCAAAACCCTCAACCCTAAAATTTATAACCTAAACCCTAAAACCGAAATCCTAAACCTTAAACCCTAAACGTCACATCCTAAAGCCTATACCCTAAACCCTAAACCCTGAACCCTAAAGCATAAACCCCAAACCCTAAATCCCAGACCCTAAAACCCTAATCCCTAAACACTACACCCAAAACACTAAACCCTAAACCCTAAACCCTAAACCCCAAACCCCAAACCCTAAACCCCAACCCAAAACTCTAAACCCTAAACCCAAGAACCCAAAAACCCAAAACCCAAAACCCAAAACCCTACACCCAAAACTCAAAACTCAAACCCCAAACCCTAAACCATAAACCATAAATCCCAAACCCCAAACCCTAAAGCCTAATCTCTAAACCCTGAACTGTAAACCCTAAACCCTAAACCCTAAAACTAAATAAACCTGAACCCTAAAGTCTTATACCTTAAACCCTAAACCCTAAATACTAAACCATATACCCTAAATCGTAGACTCTAAATCCCTATGTACTAAACCATAAGTCCCTATGCCCTAAACACGAAAACCTAACTCCGTAACCCTACACACTACACCCTAACTCCAAAACCCTAAGCCTAAAACCGTATACACTAACCCCTAAACCATAAAACCTGGACCCTAAAGCATTAACCCTAACCCCTAAACCCAAAATTCTAAAACCAAAACCCAAAACCCAAAACCCAAAACCTTAATCCCTAAACCCTAAACGCTAAATCCTAAGCCCTACACACTAAACCCTAAACCCTAAACCCTAAACATTAAACCCAAACCCTAAACCATAAACCATAAATCCAAAACCCCAATCCCTAAACCCTAAACTCTAAACCCTAAACCGTAAACCCCAAACCCTAAACCCTGAAACTAAACCATAAAACTCTTAACCATTAATCCTACAACCTAAACGACTGAATCCTAGGCCCAAAATCCCAAACACCTAACTTTAGACTCGAAGCGCCAAAGCCTTATACCCTAAACCCTAAACCCTAAATCCTATGCCCTATACCCTAAACCATAGACCCAAAATCCCTAAGCCCTAAATTGTAAACCCAAAACCTTAAAAACTAAACCCAAAATTCTAAGCCATAAAATACTAATACCCTAAACCTTAAACCATAAACCCCAAACCTTAAACCCTAAACCCGAAAACCTGAACCAGAAATCTTACACAGTACACCCTAAATCCAAAACCCTAAGCCCGAAACCATATAAACAAACCCCCAAAACCATAAACCTTGGAGCCTAAACCATTAACCCTAAACCCTAAACCAAAAACCTTAAAACCTAAACCTAAACCCTAAACCCTCAACCCAAAACCTTAATCCCTAAACCCTAAACCTAAAACCCTAAACTCTAAATCCTACACCCTACACACTAAACCCCAAACCGTAAACTCTAAACCCTAAACCCTACACATTAAACACTAAACCCTAAACCCTAAACCTAAAACCTTAAACCCTAAACCCCAAACCCTAAACTCTAAACCGTAAACCTTAAAGCCTAAAGCTTCAACCCTAAATGCTAAACAGTAAACCCTAAATATTAAATCCTAAACCAGAAATCCTAAATCAAGAAAGCTAAACCATTAACCCTAAATCCATAACCCAAAGCCCAAATCCCTTAGCGATAAACACTAAACCGTAACCCTAAACCCTAAACACTAAACGAAAACCCTAAGCCCTAAACACTCAACCCAAAACCCTAAACCGTAAACCAATAATCCTAAAACCTAAACCCTAAACCATAAACACTAAACTCAGAACCCTAATCCCTAAACCTTAAACCCTAAACACTAAACTATAAAGTCTAAAGCCTATACCCTAAGCCCAAAGCCCTATATCCTAATCCCTAAATCTAAAACCCTAAAACCGAATACTCTAAACCCAAATCCCTATAACCAGAACCTCTAACCCTATATCAAAAACCCGAAAATCCTTAACCGTAAACCCTAAATCCCTATGCCCTCTACCATAAACCCTAAATCCCAAAACCTAAATCCTAAATTCTAAACCATAAAATCCTAATACCCGAAACCCTAAACCCTTACCCTACACCCTAAATTCTAAAACCAATGCCCTAACCCCTTAATTTTAAACCATAAACCGCAAAACCTAAACCGTAAACCCTGGACCCTAAACCCTAAACCAACCCTAAAACCCTGAACCCTAGACCCTAGACCCCAAATCCCAAACCCCTAACCTTAAACCCAAAGCTTTAAAGCCCTATACCCTAAACCCTAAACCCTAAACCCAAAATCCCAAACCCTAAACCCTAAACCCTAAACCCTAAACCCTAATCCCTAAATCCTAAACCTTTAACTCATAACCCTAAACCCAAAACCTTAAACCCAAAACCCTAAAACCCAAACCCTGAACCCAAAACCCCAATCAATAAATCTTAAACCCTAAACCCTAAACCCTAAACCATGAACACTACACACTAAACCCTATGCCTTAAACGGTTAGTCCTAAAACCAAAACCCCAAACCCTAAAATCCTAAACCAAAAACATTAGACTCTCAAACCTAAACCCTAAACCCTAGACCCAAAACCAAAAACCCCATACCCTAAACACCAAATTCTATACCCTAAACCATCAATGCTAACTTTTATCCCTAAACCCAATAACCGAAATCTTAAACCCTAAACCCTAAACCCTAAACCCTAAACCCTAAACCGTAGACGCTAAATCCCTATGCCCTAAGCCGTATAACCAATAAGCCAAAAACTAAACCCAAAATTCTAAACCATAAAATACTAATACCCTAAACCTTAAACCCTAAACCCTAAACCCTAAGCCCTAAACCCTAAACCCGAAAAACTAATCCAGAAATCTTGCACAATTCACCCAAAATTCAAAACCCAAAGCCCGAAACCATATACACTAACCCCGAAACCATAAAACCTCGAGCCTAAACCATTAACCCAAAACACTAAAACCTAAACCCTCAACCCTAAGCCCTAAACTTTAATCCCTAAACCCTAAATCCTAAACCCTATTCACTAAACCCTAAACCCTAAACCCTAAACACTACACATTAAATCCTAAACCCTAAACCTAAAACCCTGAACCCTAAACCCCAAACCCTAAACTCTAAACCCTAAACCTTAAAGCCTAAAGCCTCTACCCTAAACCCTAAATTGTAAACCCTAAACACTAAAACCAAAACCCGAAATCCTAAATTTAGAAAGCTAAACCAATAACCCTAAACCCAAAACCCTAAGCCCAAACCCTTAACCTTAAACACTAAACCCTAAACCCTAAACCCTAAACCCTAAACCCTAAACCCTAAACCCTAAACCCTAAACCCTAAACCCGAGACCCTAAACCATTAACCCAAAACCCAAAACCCTAACCGTAAACCTATAATCCTAAACCCTAAACCCTAAACCATAAACACTAAACCCAAAACCCTATTCCCTAATCTCTAAACCCTAAACACTAAACTATAAAGCCTAAAGCCTATACCCTCAGCCCAAAGCCCTATATCTTAATCCCTAAATCTGAAACTCTAAAACTGTATACCCTAAACCCTAATCCCTAAACCCAGAACCTCTAACCCTTTATCAAAAACCCTGAAGCCCTATACCTTAAACCATAATTTCTAAAACCAATGCCCTAAACCCTAAACCCTAAATTCTGAAACCAATGCCATTAACCCTTAACCCTTAACCCTTAACCCTTAACCCTAAGCCATAACTCGCAAACCCTAAATCCTAAACCCACCCTAAAACCCAAAACCCTAGACCCTAGACCCTAAATCCTATACCCATAACATT
Source organism: Macadamia integrifolia (assembly GCF_013358625.1). Lineage (NCBI taxonomy): Eukaryota > Viridiplantae > Streptophyta > Magnoliopsida > Proteales > Proteaceae > Macadamia > Macadamia integrifolia. The sequence continues at coordinate 100,917 of NW_024868432.1, read as the reverse complement.
AAAGCCAAAGCCCTAAAGACCAAAATCCTAAACGCTTAACCCTAAACCCTAAACCTAAACCCTTAACCCTAAACCCGAAACCCTAAACACAAATCCTTTAACCCTAAACGTTTAACACTTATCCCTAAACGGTAAACCCTAAACCCTAAACCTTAAACCCTAAACCCCAAACCTTGAACCCTAATTATTCACCCAAAACCCAACACCCAAAAACATAAACCCTAAACCCTAATCCCTAAACCGTAACCCTTAAACCCTATAACCCAAACCCCAAACACTAACCCCTAAACCATAAACCCTAAACCAGAAACCCTGAACCCTTAACCATATACTCCAATTCTAAAACCTAATCCCCAAACCTTATACCCTAAACCATATACTCCAAACCGTAAAGCCTAAACCCTAAACCCTAAACCTTACACCCTAAACCCTTAACCCGAAACTCTAAACCCTAAACCCTAAACCCAAAATCATACACCCAAAAACCAGCACCAAAACCCTAAACACTAAGCACTAAACCCAAAACCCTAAACCTTAATCCCAAAAACCAAATCCTTAATCCCAAAAATCAAATCCTTAATCCCTAAACCATAAACTTTAAACCCTAAACACTAAACCCTATACCCTAATTCTACCCTAAACCCTAAACACCAAACAGTAAACATCAAACCCAAAACGCTAAACCCAAAAAAAAAAAAAAAACCTGTAACCCTAAACCCTAAACAATAAACCATGAACCCTAAACCATAAATCCTAAACCCTAAAAGCTAAATACTAAATACTAAACCCAAAACCATAAATGGTAAACCAGAAGCTAAAAAGCCAAAACAGTGAACCCTAAACACTAAACCCTAAACGCATAACCCCAAATCTAAGACCCTAAACCCAAAACGTTATACCCTAAACCCTAAACCCTAAACCCAAAACTCTAAACCATAAACCCTAAACCCTAAAACCGAAACACAAAACCAACTATAAACCCAAAACCTCACAGCCCTAAAGCCTATACCCTAAAGGCTAAATAGTAAACCCTAAACCCTAAAACATAAACCCCAAACCGTAAACCCTAAACCCCAAACCCCTAAACCCTAAACCCTAAACCAAAACCTTAAACTCCAATCCCCAAACCCCAAACCCCAAACCTAAATTCAGAACCCTAACCCCTAAGCCCAAAACACTAAACCATAAACCTTAATGCCTAAGGTCTCTACCCTAAACCCTAAACCCTAAACCCTAAACCCTAAACCCAAAATCCTAAACCCTAAACCCTAAAACATGAACCCTAAACCATTAACCCTAAACCCAAAACCCAAAACCCTAAACCCTAAATCCTGAACCCTAAATCCTAAAACATGAACCTTAAACCAATAACCCTAAACCAAAAACCCTTAAGCCCAAATCCCTAAACCTCAAACCTGAACCCCTAAACCTTAAACCCTAACCCAATACCATGAACCCTAAACCACAAAACCTAAACCCTAAACTCTAAATCCGAAACCCTTAACGCTAAACTCTAAATCTTAGACCCCAAACCCAAAAACCCAAAATCTAAACCCTAAACCATAAAAGCCTAAAACCATGAACCCTAAATCCAAAACACTAAACTATAAACTCAAACCATAAACCCTAAGCACTAAACCCTAAACTCTAAACCCAAGAACCTAATCCCTAAACTCTAAATTGTAAACCCTAATCCCTAGACCCTAAACCTAAAACCCTAAACCCTAAACACTAAGCCGTAAACCTTAAAGCCAAAACCCTCTACCCTAAACCATGAACCCTAAAGCCTATACCCTAAACACTAAACCTTAAACTCTAAACCCTAAACCCTAAACCCTAAACCCTAAAACCTGAACCATGAATCATTAAACCTAAACCCTAAACCCTAACTCAAATCCCTAAACCTTAAACCTAAACCATGAACTATAAATCCTAAACCCTAACCCTAAACCCTAAACCCTAATCCCCAAACCCTAAATCCTAAACCATAAAACTTAAAGCCCAAAGCCGATACCTTAAACCCCACATCCTAAACCTTAACCCCAAAACCATATATCCAAAGCCGAAAACCAAGTACCCTAAATCCTAAACCCTAAACTGTGAAAACTACAAACAAAACACAATACCCTAAACCATAAACCCTAAATCCTAAACCCTAAACCCTAAACCTTAAAGCCCAAAGCCGATACCTTCAACCCTACTCCTTAAACACTAACCCAAAAGCCATAAACCCTAAGCCAAAAACCTAATACCCTAAACATTACACCCTAAAGCCTAACCCTAAACCCTAAACCCTAAACCCTAAACCCTCAACACTAAACCATGAAAACTACAACATAAACACAATACCCTAAACCATTAACCCTAAAACCTGAACCCAAAACCCCAAAACCCTAAACCCAAAATGGTAAACCAACCCTAAACCCTAAACCCTAAACCGAAATCTCTAAACCCCAAACCCAAAACACCAAACTCTAAACCCTAAAAGTTATACCCTAAACCCAAAACCCCAAACCAAAAACCTCACAGTATAAACCCTACACCCTAAACCCTAAAACTTAAACCCTGAACCCTAAACCCTAAACCCTAAACCCTAAACCCTAAACCCTAAAACCCTAAACCCTAAACCTATTACCCTAAACCCTAAACACCAAACCCTAAACCCAAAACACCAAACCCCAAACCCTAAACCCTAATCATTCACCCAAAACCCAACACCCAAAACCCTAAACCCTAAACTCTAATCCCTAAACCGCTAAACCTAAACCCCATACCCTAAACCCTAAACCCTAAACCAGAAACCCTAAATCATAAACCATATACCCTAATTCTAAAATCTAATCCCCAAACTATATACTCCAAACCCTAATGCCTAAACCATAAACCCTAAACCCTACAACCTAAACTCTAAACCCGAAACCCTAAACCCTAAACCCTAAATCATACAGCCAAATACCAACACCCAAAACCCTAAACCCTAAGCACTAAACCCTAAACCCTTAAACCCTAAACCATGTAGCCTAATTCTAAAACCTAATCCCCAAACCTTAAACCCTAAACCCTAACCCTAAACCTTAAACCCTAAATCCTAATCCCCAAACCCTGAACCCAAAACCTTAAACCTTCAGGCCTAAACGCTATACCCAACGCCCTAAACCCTACACCCTAAACCCTACAATCTAAATCCAAAATCCTACACCTGAAAACTAAACCCTATAATCCTAAACCATTAAGCCTAAGCCGTTAAACCCTACACTACCCTAGTCCCTAAATCTCAAACCCTAACCCTAAACTAGAAAACCTAAAACGCTATACCCGAAACCCTAAACCTTTATACCCAAAACCCTATACCCTAAATCCTAAATCCAAAACCCCAACCCTACACCCAAAACCCTGAACCCTAAACCCTAAACCCTTAACCTTGAAACACAAACACAAAACCCTAAACCGAAAGCCTAATACCCCAAACTATAAACCCTAGACCCTAAAACCCTAAACCCTAAATTGCAAACCCCTAACCTTAAACACTAAAGCCTAAACCCTGAAGCCCTATACCCTAAACCCCAAACACTAAACCCTAAGCCCTAAACCCTAAACCCTAATCCCTAAACCATAAACCATAAACCATAAACCTTAAACACTAAACCCTAAACCTTCAAGTCTACAGTCCATACCCTAAATCCTAAACCCTAAACCTTAAAGCCGAAAGCCGATACCTTAAACCTTAACCAGAAAATCATAAACCCTAAGCCGTAAACCCTATACCCTAAATCCTGAACCCTGAACACTACACCCTAAACCCTGAACCCTAAACCTTAAACACTAAACTGCGAAAACTACAACCTAAACACAATACCCTAAACCATTAGCCCTATAACCTGAACCCCAAACCCAAAAACCCTAAACCCAAAATGCTAAACCAATCGTAAACCCTAAACCCTAAACTAAAAACCAAAAACCCTAAGCCCCAATCCCGAAACCAACAACTCTAAACCCTAAACCCAAAACCCTAAAATTTATCCCTAAACCCTAAAACCTAAACCCTAAACCCTAAACCCTAAACCCTAAACCCTAAACCCTAAACCCTAAACCATAAACCTTAAACCCAAAACCCAAAAACCCTAATCCCTAAACCACAAATCCAAAACACTAAACCCTACACCTACACACTAAACCCTAAACCCCAAACACTAAACCCAAAACCCTAAATCCTAAACCTTAAATGCTAAACCCTAAACCCTAAACTCTGAGCCTTAAACCCAAGACCATAAACCATAAACCATAATGCCAAAAACCTATATCCAAAACCCTAAACCCTAAACCCTACACCCTAAACCCTATACCATAAACTCCAAAACATAAACCCTAAACTCTGAAACCTAAACCCCAAAGCCTCATCCCTTAACCATAAACCCTAGACCCTAAACCAAAAAGCCTAAATCTTATACACTAAACCCCAAACCCTAAACTCAAAACTCTACACAGAAAACCCTAACCCCAAAAACCCTAAACGATAAACTCTAAACGCTAAACCCAAAACCACAAAGCCTAAACCCTAAAGCCCTTTACCCTAAACCCTAAATCCTAAATCCTAGACCCTAAACCCTAAACCCTAAACCCTAAACCCTAAACTCTAAACCCTAAACCATAAAGCCCAATCACAAAACCCTAATCTCTATTCCCTAAACCCCAAACCTAAAACCCGAAACGCTAAACCCTAAACCCTAAACACTAAACACTAAACCCTAAACCATAACGCCTAATGCCTCTGCCCTAAACCCTAAACCCTAAACCCAACATCCTAAACCCTAAACCATTAACCCAAAACCCTTAAGCCCAAATCCCTAAACCTCAAACCTTAAACCCAGAACCCTAACCCTTAACCCAAAACCCAAAACCCTAAACCCTAAACCCTAAATCCTAAACCCTTAATGCTAAACTCTAAATCCTAAATCCTAAACCCTAAATCCCAATGCCCTAAACACAAAAACCCAAAATCTAAACCCAAAAACATAAAAGCCAAAAACCATAAACCCTAAACCCTAAACTCCGAACCTTAAACTCTAAACCCTAAACCCCAAACCCTGAACACTAAACCTTAAACCTTAAAGCCAAAAGCCTCTACCCTAAACTATAAACAATAAACCCTACACCCTAAACAGTAAACGTTAAACACTAAACCCGAAACCCTAAACCCTAAACCCTAAACCCTAAAACCTGAACCATGAACCATTAAACCTAAACCCTAAACCCTAATTCAAATCCCTAAGCCTTAAACCTTGAACCATAAACCCTAAACACTAACCCTAAACCCTAAAATCTAATCCCCAAACCCTAAATGCTAAACCCTAAACCTTAAAGCCAAAAGCCGATACCTTAAACCCTAATCCGTAAATCCTAACCCCAAAACCATAAACCCTAAGCCGAAAACCCAATACCCTAAATCCTAAACCCTAAACACTACACCCTAAAGCCTAAACCCTAAAACTTAAATGCTAAACACTAAACCGTGAAAACTACAACCTAAATACAATACCCTAAACCATTAACCCTAAAACCGAAACCCCTAACCCAAAAACCCTAAACCCAAAACGTTAAACCAACCCTAAAGCCAAAACCCTAAACTGAAAACTCTAAACCCCAAACCCAAAACACCAAACACTAAACCCTAAACCCTAAACCTTAAATTTTATACCCTAAACCCTAAAACCTAAACCCATAACCCCAAACCAAAAACCTCACAGCGTAAAGCCGATATACCCTAAACCCTGAATCCTAAAAAATAAACCCTAAACCGTAAATCCTAAACCCTAAACACTCAATCCTAAACCCTAAACCCTAAACCGTAAACCCTAAGCCCTAGCCCTAATCATTGACCCTAAACCCTACATCCTAAATGCTAAACCCCACACACTAAACCCTAGACCCTAAACCCTAAACCCTAAACCCTAATCCCAAAACCGTAAAGCCTAAACTCAATACCCTAAACTTTGAACCCGAAAGCCTATACCCTAGATGCTAAACCCTAAACCGTAAAGCCTAAAACATAAACCCTAAACCCAAAACCCTAAAACCCCAAAACCCTAAACCTTACACCCTAAACCCTAAACCCTAAACCCTAAATCCTAAATCCTAAACCCCAAACCCTAAACCCTAAACCCTAAATCCTAAACCCTAAATCATACACCCAAAAACTAACACCCAAAACCCTAAATCCTAAGCACTAAACCCCAAACCCTAAACCCTAATCCCTAAACCCTAAACCCTAAACCTTAAACCATAAACCCTAAACCCTAAACCCTGTACCCTAATTCTAAAATCTAACCTCCAAACCTTAAACCCCAAACATATACTGCAAATCCCAAACCATAAACCCTAAACTGCAAACCCTAAACCATAAACCCTAAATCCTAAACCCTAAACACAAAACCCTAAACATCAAACCCAAAACACTAAACCCTAAAAACAAAACCCTAAACCCTAAACCCTAAACAATAAACCCTGAACCCTAAACCCTTAACCCTTAACCCTAAACCCTAAACCCTAAACCCTAAAACCTAAACCGTAAATCCTAAACCCTAAACACTAAATACTAAACCCTAAACCCTAAACCGTAAACCATAAGCCATAGACCCAAAACAGTGAACCCTAAACACTAAATCCTAAATGCTTAACCCCAAATCTAAAACCCTAAACCTAAAACGCTAAACCTTAAACTCTAAACCCCAAAACCTAAACACAAATCTGTAAACCCAAAACCTCACTGCCCAAAAGCCTATACCCTAGATGCTAAACCCTAAACCGTAAAGCCTAAAACATAAACCCTAAACCCAAAACCCTAAAACCCCAAAACCCTAAACCTTACACCCTAAACCCTAAACCCTAAACCCTAAACCCTAAATCCTAAATCCTAAACCCCAAACTCTAAACCCCAAACTCTAAACCCTAGACCTAAACCCTAAACCCTAAACCCTAAACTCTAAACCCTAAACCCTAAAGCCTAATTACTAAACCCTAAACCCTAAACCCTATAACCTAAACCCTAAACTCTAATCCTTGAACCCCAAATCTAAAACTCTAAACCCTAAACCTTAATGCCTAAAGCCTCTACCCTAAACCCTAAACCCTAAACCCTAAACCCTAAATCTTAAACCCTAAAATCTAGAACAGGAACCCTAAACCCAAAACCCTTAAGCCCAAATCCTTAAACATCATTCCGTAAACCCTAATCCCTAACCCAAACAAACACCATAGCCATTGAAGTAAAAATTTGCAGTGTTATTACCATCTAGCCCTACTATGCATTAATGCCGAGAGGAATCTTTCATTTTGGTCACCATGTTTTCTAGTGGGAATCTTTATCTATTGTTCCCTATTACTATTTCCGTTGTACCCGTTGATGTTTTAAATTTTGGGGATGAATTTTTTTTTTTTTAAGGAGGGGGGATTGTAATGCCCTTGGAATTTCATTTAAATTTATTTTATTTATCTCGTGAATGTTACTTATCCTGTATTTATATCCTATTGTATTCATATATATATTGTATTTACTATATACATATATATAGGGAGAGGGATAGGTATGCTAGCAGGTCACCTAGGAATTAGGTATGCTAGTGCAATTTTAACTATAGGATTTGGTCATCTTAAATATAACTGTTAGAAGAAGGTAAAAGATCTAAACTTTCACTCTATAGTTGCTACATCTTATCTCCATCTTCTTCTTCTTGGGCTTGGTAGATACGGCTGAAAAACTCTGCAACTCCTCAACGCCAGAAAATTTGGTGAGGTAGGATGACTCCACGGCTTTCAAAGGAGATGCCTTGGAGAGAAGTAGTGATGGTTTGGATAAGTTATTGCTGATCTTCTTATTCTGGTAACAGATCAAAGAAGTTTTAGCTGTGAATGGATTGTCTTCTCCAATTTCTTTATACCAGCAGACCATAGAAATGATTTCAAAATATCAAGTTATAAAAAATAAGGGAAAAGGTTGGGTATGCCGTCGATATCAGGTATACTAGCACCCATTGTGTCCATCTCTCTCTTCCCTTTTTCTGAAATGACCCCCATATTCTTCCTAAATGATACTCCATCATGTGTTCCTATTGGTGCTATCCGCTAGCATACTTGATATCGGCGGCATACCTATCCCTCTCCCAAAAAATAAAAATAAAAAGAAAGAATGAACTAGGAATGCAATCATTCTGAGACATAAATACAAATGCAAAATTTTAGCAGAAAGCTTCTTCTCCCCCAAACCATTCTTCTGAAAATTCAGACTTCCCCTACGTGATTCAAATGAGACTCCATGAGGCTTTGCTTCATGATAAACTAAGATAGAAATTTCATTTGTTAAAGAAAGAGACGATGACGGAAAAATCTGTGGGAAGAACCAAATGGAAAGCAAGAAGTGGAATAAGGTATGGATTTCAGATCCAAGAACGGGATTGTCTTCTCCGATGGAATTCTGGGCAGTTTTTCTGATGCAAGAGACCTGCATTGAAAAACGTGAAGATGGGTGAGGAACAAAGCAAACAAAGGCAAATAAAAGATCAGGAAGCAAACAAAAGTACTGAGTAATGATCCATTTTTTCTCTTTCTTTGTTCTTACATTCAAGGGTGAGAGGAAGAAGATGATAAAAAAGAACAGAGGAAGACCCATAAGTATTTTTTATCTCTGCATTTTCTTTTCTTAATCTCTTACTTTCTGTGGGTTTGATTCAAAGAGAGATACAATTAGAAATTTAAAATAAGAAACAAGAAATATAATCAGGGCAATTATGGTTGCCATTAATAGAAACTAAGAGTTGCAGACGCTGAACTCATCTGTTTCTAATCTATAATTCCATGGTTGGATTTGGAAAGATTGCAGAAAACATAATCTCTTCCTTTTGGATTCTCAGAAGGGTGTGAAATCCCTCTCAATTGTACAACAGGTGGGGGCATGTAGGACAAGAGAGACGACAATGGAGATTGATGAATTTATGGAACTGAGGGGGAGCCAGAGAAAGGAAGAAAAATGGGTTGTAGAGTGGCAGTATTGGGAAGGTTATGTAAGGAAATATTTATGAATGGATGAGATCTTTTCTATTTCATATAACGGTCTGTAGATGCTAGCATACCTAATTCCTAGGTGACCTGCTAGCATGCTTGTCCTTTTCCCATATATATATATATATGAATGTAAGTGTGTATGTAATTTTTTTTTCTTTTCTTTCACTAAAGGTACCAAATTGTATCTTTACTATTTATATGTATGTATGTAAGATATGATTATCTATATATATATATATACATATATGTGTTTGTGTGTGTGTCTATATATATATATATATATATATTATTTTGATTATTGATTTGATAGTTAGACAATCAATCATTTGATTCTTACCTTTAGATATTATCCTCATCTTAGTAGTAAGATTAACCATATAATTTAATTGGAGATAAATTGATGAGCTATTTAGGTAAGTATATGAGTGATTGAGAAGAGGATATTTGATTGGAGATAAATTGATGACTTATTTAGGTAAGTAAGTGAGTGATTGAAAACGAGATAATTTGATAGGAAACAAATTTATGACTTATTTAGGTAAGTATGTGAGTGATTGAGAATGAGATATTTAGTTGGAGACAAATTAATGATTAGTTTAGGTAAGTATATGAGTGATTGAAAATGAGATAATTTGATTGGAGACAAATTAATAATTTGTTTAAGTAAGTATGTAAGTGATTGAAAATGAGATAATTTGATTGGGTAAATATATGAGTGATTGAGAAGGAAATATTTGATTGGAGACAAATTGATGACTTCCTTAGATAAGTATATGAGTGATTGAAAATGAGATAATTTGATTGGAGACAAATTAATAATTTGTTTAGGTGAGTATGTAAGTGATTGAAAATGAGATAATTTGACTGGGTAAGTATATGAGTGATTGAGAAGGAAATATTTGATTGGAGATAAATTGATCACTTCCTTAGAGAAGGATATGAGTGATTCGAAATGGGATAATTTGATTTGAGATAAATTGATGTGTTGTTTAGGTAACTATGTGAGTGATTGGGAGGAAAATATTAGATTGGAGACAAATTGATGAGTTACTTAGGTTAGTAGGTGAGTGATTGGAAAGTGGATAAAAAAATGACTCATATGATGGATTTAGGATATTTTGAAGGGTGGTGATTTGATCACCCAAAACTCTCATCAATCCTATCCCTTGATTTACACCTCCAACTAGGGAATGTTATAGGTTGATTAATATTCTTTCTCCAAAGCTTAGCTAGCCATTGACAATTATTATTTTGACTATTTTAAAAATATAGAAGAAAAGAGAGAAAAAGAGAAAAGAAAAGAAGAAAAGGGACTAGCTACATTTTCTTACAACCTGTATCTATTGGAAAAGAAGAGGAAGAGTAGAAGGAGAAAAAGACCCTATAACTTAGGCTGCATCCACCATCGATTTATCCTCCTAGGAAGAGCTCAAAGACCCTTATCTAAGGGGTGAATCTAGCTACATTGTCATACAGTGAGTACAACCATCATACTTTCTCCACATGTTTTTTCTTTGTTTTTTTACCCTTTTAAATCTTAAATAAATGCTTAGGATTTTGTAACCTTGTAGTTTTCATATCGCATGTATTTTTCTATTCTTTATATGATAATATCTTTTTGGTGTACCTATATTTTTTCTACTCTTTATATCTCTTGTATGTTTTCATGATAATAGCTTTTAAATGTACCTATTGATATTTTCTTTTGAAAAAAAAACTCTGTTAATATATATATATATATATTACATGCTATATTAGGTTTATTAATTTTAAGGGGCTGTTAAATGTTATTATTGATGGATTCTATGATATATAAATATTTCATACTAGAAATTTTTTTTTTAAAGATGATTTTATTGGTTTTAGTACAATTAATTAATCACTTCTATTCCATTCTACTTGATCAGTATTAGGTACTGTTTTAGTAATGATTTTAGGAGTTGTTAGCACTATGAGTTAATTAAATCCATTTCTTGTTAAATTTTCCATGTTATGTATTGTTCCTATTAATGGTTTAAGGGCTATTAATGTTTCTATTTGAATCAAATATATATATCCCCTTGATTTTGATGATTAGAGATTGTTTAGTGTTCCACTTAGTAAATTTTTCCATACTCTAATCTATGATTTTTAGGGGCTATTTTGGTACATTCACTTGATTAAATTGATCTCATTTCAGCTTTATGATGATAGGGGATGATTTTTTGTTCCTTGTCAATTTAATTAGACATTATTTTGATTTCATGATTTTAGGGGTTAAATTAGGTTCTTAACTTGATTAAATCTATCCTATCATAAACTAGCTATTTAGAAAATGATTTAGCATTTCTTATTGTCTTGGTTTGTTCCTTTGTGTATATATGAATTAAGGGTTGCTTACATAATCATGTGTAGTATTAGATGCACAAGGACTGATTTCGTAATTTTTTATTACTTTTTATGTTAGTATAATGCTATTTAGATACTCTAATATATGATGTGTATGTATGGGATGAAATGTATTTTTTTTTAAATTATGGATAGGAAATGAATTGCTTAGTTCTTAAAATTATGTGTTATTGCATGTGGTAAAACGTGCACTTAGTTATTTGCTCCAACACATGTGCATTTAAAGATGAAAATAATGAATGAGACCCATAACATCTGACATTTGGAATTTTGGAGCTAAGGAGGGATGTAGGTTGTATGGACCATGCGTTCAAGTGTTAGTTACAAAACGTATGGAACATTGCACGGATTCGGCCCACAGAGCGTGTGGTGCAAGATACATCTCCTACCCTTGAAGTCACCCCCTCTTTGTTTAATAACCTACTTGAATGTCAAGATGCATTGTCCACAGAGCGTGTGGGATGATGTATGTACAAGCCACAGAGCATGTGGGGCATCTGAGGGAATTTTGTGTAATGTTCGGGTACTTTGATGTCAAGATATGCATTGGCCATAGAATGTGTGGGATGACATATAAACAAACCACAGAGCATGTGGGGCATCTAAGGGACCTTGGCTTTAATTGCCACTTGGGTGTTAAGATATGCATTGGCCATAGAACGTGTAGGATGACATATGTATAAGCCATAGAACATATGAGGCACTTGGAGAACAAAGTAAAAGAAATTAATTAAATGTAAAATGTTCAGGTACTTGGATGTCAAGATATGCATTGGTCACAGAACATGTGGGATGACATATAAACAAGTCACAGAGCGTGTGGGGCATCTAAGGGACCTTGGCTTTTAGGTATCACTTGGGTGTCAAGATATGCATTGGCCACAGATTATATGGGATGACATATGTACAAGACACAAAGTGTGTGGGGCACTCGGGGAGCAAAGTAAATGAATTAATTAAATAGACAATCACTGAGAATAACTGGACCTTGTAAAATGTTGTATTTTTAAATTATCGCATGTGTTATTGCATTGTGCCGATGTTTTTAAACTTGTGGATATTGTATGTGGTTTTACTTGCTGAGTTTCTTCCTAGAAACTTACCCAAATCATTTCTCAGATGGAGAGCACTCTGACATGCTGGTTAGTAGCGAGAACTAAGAAATTGATGGGAACATATAGAACATTTACTATTTCAATTGATGCTAGATTTTATTATATGTTTTATAAATTTAAATTAAGGATGTAATATTTCTCTTAAATGATTTAATTGGTTGTGGATAATTTTGGAGACCTTTATGACTTTTAATTATTAATTTGGAGACTTTTGCTATTATTATTCTAGTGTTTGTGTTTAATATAGATTTGAACTTTTCTTGTGATTTATCACTCTATTGATTCATGGTTCAACCTTAAGAAACATGATCCTGGGACTGTTAATCTCCATATTTCCTTTATGGAAGATGGGGCATTATACCCATTCACTATCAAAGAAATTCCACCAGGCAAGGCTGTGAAACTCATGGACCTCAATGGCAAAGAAATACCCAGACTAGTCAACATGGATCAACACAAGAGATATTATGTCTGAAAGGGTAAATAGCCCGAACTATGCTTGAACTGATTCCTCTCAAGTGATATGTAGACAACTTGACACGTGCAATTGCAGTCTCAACAATCTCAAGGCAATAAATTGGTTCATAGATTAATAATCAAGGTATCTAAAAGATCATCATAGCTTGTGTCCCCTAAGAATCGCCATTTGGCATGTAAGGTCATTAGGTATCTGTTATCCACCGATGGTCCTTCAAATTCTTATCCAGAATTTCATCCCCCAAAAGTTATCACTTGGCACTAGCAATCAAGGCCATTTCATTCCTCACCCTTAATTGGTAAAAAACAAAAAGAAAGCTTGATGCAACAGTGGTAAAAAGTTTGGTTTTAGTAGTCGATAAGTAACCTTTAAAAAAAAAAAAAAAAAAAAAAAATCATCTCTCTCATTTGTTTGTTACCAAAAGAAAAAAAATATGGATTCTTTAGATGTGATCTTGGACATTGAGGCACCGGAATTGTGGGAATCTATGAACATGTTGGATACATGAAGCGACATCATCACTTACTTCAATGGGCTTGCATACTCTCCCCACCCAAAAGTAGTTAGTTTCAATCTTCTTTGAAGAATGATTATTCAGAAGAAATCCAAAGCTTTTTCAGATGAGGGAAAGAGGAAATAAAGCAATTTGTCAGCTATGAGAAGATTAACATTTTAAGGGTTGCCAGGACCTTCACCTAATACTTGTCATTAGGAGGAAATCGTTGGCAAAGATCGTAGGATGCATATCTGTTTTGAATGTTCTTCGAACTCCCAGACTTGGGGCATTACCCATCCTTATGGAAGTAGTAAAACAGTCGAAGGAAGAAGGTGGCATCGTCTCTACATTTCTTGCAAAAACACTTAAGGGATTTGATGACATGACCCAGTTTGTGACACACCTATCCTATCTTTGGTCTCAGGGGTAGGAAATTCATTTTCCATTTTGATGGAATACTTGATGAGGTTGAGTTGTGGAATTAATCGTGCCTTAGAAACTCAACTCTTGAACTAGGAAAAAAAGAGATAAGTTTTCATTCCAAAATAAAGAGCCAAGACTGGCCACACAAAAGGTAAAAAATAAAAAAAATGAACATGGGGAGGGAAAAAGAAAAAGAAAAAAGCAACATTTGTGTTTTGTAGGAACAATAGGAATAGATCTCTAGGGATCACCATCCTCATCTATACCATAATCAGACCTATTTGCGGAAGTCATCAAATTACTAGACATGACAGTATCATGTGCTGATAGCAAACTCGCCAGCTATGCTGTGAGGTCCTCAATACAAAATAAAAATAAAAAATCAAATCAAAGTTCAAAAAATCAAAATAATTAAAATATTTTTTTAAAGATCAAGAATCAAAATCCAAAATTCAAATCAAGATGAAAATATCAAAATCCAAAATCAAACTTCGAAGTTCAAAATCAGAATCCAAAATAAAAAAAAAAATAAAAAAAAATTTAAAAACTCCAAATTCAAATCAAATTTCAAATTTCAAAGTTCAAATCAAAATTCAAAAAACCAAAAATCAAAGGTCAAGAATCAAAGATCAAAAATCCAAAAAAAAGAA
>NW_024868432.1:44729-86265 GCF_013358625.1 Macadamia integrifolia | reverse complement strand
AAAAAAAAAAAAAAAAGATTCTAATTCCAAGGTATAGCTAAAAAATTCTTGCCACAAATACAAAACCCAAATCAAATTTCATGTGGAAGGTGAAATTTACATCACATTCATGTGAAAGGTTAAAATCAAATTCAATTGGAAAGTAAAATTCAAAGTAAATTCATGTGGTAGATAAAATTTACATCACATTCATGTGAAAGATGAAAATCAAATTCAAATGGAAAGTAAAATTCATGTGAAAAGAAAAATTCAAATCAAATCCAAATCAAGAACAAATTAAGATTCCAATTCAAAAGCCAAATTCAAGATTCCAATTCAAATGTCAAATTTCAAGATTTCAATTCAAAAGTCCAAAAGATTAAAAATTCAAAGAAGAATCAAAGAATCAAAGGATAAAAATCACAAAACCAAGAATCAATTATTAATGTCTTTTACAGGATTGAAAGAGCAACAAATTTCTTTCCTACAATTGACAGTACTAGATAGCCCATATCGGTTCGAAAGAACCCGTCAGGAGACTAGACATCCAAGATTGGTTCGAAAGACCTAGCCTGGAGACCAAATTCCCTAAACTGGCACATGTAAAGCCCAGATAGGGAAAATCTAAGAATCAAATGTTCTTACCTGTTGTAAGATTGGAAGAGCAGTGAATTTCTCTCTTGTAACCAATGGTCCTAGATAGTCTAGATTGGTTCGAAAGACCTAGCTTGGAAACCAAATTCCCTAAACTGGCACATGTAAAGCCCAGCTAAGGAAAATCCAAGAATCAAATGTTTTTGTCTATTGCAAGACTGGAAGAGCGACGAATTTCTCTCTTGTAACCAATGGTCCCAGATAGTCTAGATTGGTTCGAAAGACTAGCCTGGAGACCAAATTCCCTAAACAGTCACATGTAATGCCTAGCTAAGGAAAATCTAAGAATCAAATATTTTTGCCTGTTGCAAGATTGGAAGAGCAGCGAATTTCTCTCTTGTAACCAATGGTCCCATATAGTCTAGATTGGTTCGAAAGACCTAGCCTAAAGATCAAATTCCCTAAATTGGCACATGTAAAGTCCAGCTAAGGAAAATCAAAGAATCAAATGTTTTTGCCAGTTGCAAGATTGGAAGAGCAACAAAGTTCTCTCTTGTAACCATTGGTCCCTGATAGTCCAGATTGGTTCGAAAGACCCAGCCTAGAGACCAAACACCCAAAACTGGCACATGTAAAGCCCAACTAAGGAAAATCCAAGAATCAAATGTTTTTTCCTATTGCAAGATTGGAAGAGCAGCAAATTTCTCTCTTGTAACCATCGGTCCCAGATAGTCCAAATTAGTTCAAAAGACCCAGCCTGGAGACCAAATTTCCTATATTGGACATGTAAAGCCCAGCTAAGGAAAATCCAAAAATAAAATGTTTTTGTCTGTTGCAAGATTGGAAGAGCAACAAACTTTTCTCTTGTAACCAATGGTCGCAGATAGTCCAGATTGGTTCGAAAGACCCAGCCTGGAGACCAAACTCCCTAAACTGGCACATGTAAACCCCAACTAAGGAAAATCCAAGAATCAAATGTTTTTGCCTGTTACAAGATTGAAAGAGCAACAAATTTCTCTCTTGTAGCCATCGGTCTCAGATAGTCCAGATTGATTCGAAAGACCCAGCTTGGAGACCAAATTCCCTAAATTGGACATATAATGCCCAGCTAAGGAAAATTCAAGAATCAAATGTTTTTGTCTATTGCAAGATTGGATAAGCAACGAATTTCTCTCTTGTAACCAATGGTCCCAGATAGTCCAGATTGGTTCGAAAGACCTAGCCTGGAGACCAAATTTCCTAAACTGGCACATGTAAAGCCTAGCTAAGGAAAATCCAAGAATCCAATATTTTTGTATATTGCAAGATTGGAAGAGCAGTGAATTTTTCTCTTGTAACCATTGGTCCCAGATAGTCCAGATTGGTTCGAAAGACCCAGCCTGAAGGCCAAATTTTCTAAGCTAGCACATGGAAAGCCCGGCCTAGGAAAAGTCAAAGATCAATGTACTAACATCTTTTGTAGGATTGGAAGAGCAGCGAATTTCAATCCTACAATCGGCATCCCAGGTACGTCCTAAACTTCAAAATAGTTAAAAGATATTACCTGTTGCATTTTCAACTCCGTCATTGACAAACAAGATGATGGTAGTACATGCTCCGGGTGACAAAATGTGGTCGTTCTTTTCTTTACCCTTTAGCTGTTGGCACAGGCCTCTGCCAAAGAGGGGCATTTTGTAGACCCCCAAAATTTTCAACCTCCCCTGGCTATGATGACATACCTATCTTAGACGTGACCTTTCGCCTCTGATCAACAGAAATGATAACTGATTGAGGTAACTATTCCTATGAGCATTCCATACTCACACAAAATTCCTAGAAAACTCGTGCGAGAGAAAAGAAGGGTCCAATTATGACATTCATATACAAAGGAATCGACTCAAAGTGATCGCACAGACATATAATACTCTGAATTATGATTCCAATGATATATGGTACGTCAAACTCAAACCATCAGATCCTAGGCAATCACTCCTGGAAGTTGCACTTTAAGTGCCCAAACCCCACTCGTGTGAGCACCCATTGTTACACCCGTGCCCTAATCTGGTATAATTTAAAACTGTCATGATAGGCCTCAGATCGGAGATCGAAAGTACAATCGGGTTTTGGCTCATGGTTAAGCATAACCGGAGGGGTAGGGATGACCCCACATGTTTATGCATTGGATGCTTGTCTAACTGGAGGAGGTTCATACCTTCTGATCCTAGACAGTAAGTGACCCAACTCCCCACACTTGATTTCTAGCATGCGTCATAATTGCCAAAAGGCCTTGAGCATGTCCGAGGGAAGCCACCCATGCGAGGCCAACCCAATACAACAAGCTGTCAAGACAATAGGCTATCTTGACCACCGAAAACAAGCCACCAGAAGCAGCATGGGCATGAATCTGGTGCCTATTTCTGTTGGGTACATTGGCTGTTGTCGAGGTTTTGATGCCTGTGGATCCCATCGCTCGCACCATAAATGGATTCAGATGATCCCAAATCATCCTCCACACCTTCCTCTTGACGTGAACACCTTATGGACCTAAGTGTGTGGGTCCTCGTGTCCCAAAACTCATTTTAACTCGATTGGTTCAAAGAGGCCCAAACCAAACGGACCCTAAGGCCCAACTTAAGTTATAAGTTGGTAAATGAGGATTCATTTCCTCATTTTCCTTGTTCCTAGCATAGGAGAGGAGAGAAAGAGGAGAGGAAGAAGAAGAAGAGGAAGGAGAAGGGGATTGAAGGCCTACCTTGGTGCCGGCTACCACCTTATTACCAGAATCATTGTCGGAGGTAAGTATAACCTCCCATGCCACTCTCACTCTTCATTTTGACCTAGACGAAGCTAGGTACAGATGGAATCTTGGTGTACACACCATGTTAGGGTTGTAGGATGGGTGTTCTACCCTCCCGATGTTGTTGCCAAGCTCGAACCAAGCCCAGTGAGCTCCGACAATATGTAATGCCAAAAGACCAACTAAGATTTTGATCGTTCGATCAACGTATCTCCCAAATGGCTCGATGGAATTGGGATTTTCTTAGCTTAGAATGATGTTAGAAACATCCCTTACAAACTCCACGAAACAAATCCCGACGATCGGGCCCGAGCTGGAAAGCCCCAATTCAAGTTGGACCTTTCTATGTCCACCGAAAATATGGCATAGGAAGCACTGTAGCTATTTCTGGTGGGTTGTTTCCAGTGTACAAATGAGTGTAATGTGCTCACTATCACCTTCACTAGAAACAGAACTGATATTTCTGATGGAAATGCCCTGTTTTTTATGGGTGTTTTCGATGATAGTACTGTCACCTAAGAACTGTGTCTGTACCCTTTGGGGGTGACCTTTGTGGGTCCCTCTCAATGTTTCTGTTGTATACTAATGTATGATTTCCTTGTGTCTAGGACAGTGACGTGCACGTGCCTCGAAGCCAGAATTAAATTGATCGATCGATGGCCGTAATTGAATCCAAACACAACTGATCGTAAAACAAGTGAGGGATGGACTGTGTTTATTTTTGAAATGATTATTATTTATTTAATTTCTCACATGCTTAGATTTATATGTTTAATTGAAATTATCATTTTATGATCATGATATGAATTGTATAGAACTGTATGACGGGATCCGGTGTGGCCGAGGTGGTACCGATACCGTGATCACCGTGTGTTTAGATGTGTGTGTGTGTGAGATAGAATCTGACATGGCTGAGGTGGTACCAGTGCCATGATTGCCATATGTATGTTGCATTCATGCATTGATTATGTGCATTAGAGTTAGTTGTAGTCATAGGTTATATTTTGTGGCCAAGGTCTCATTGATATCGTGTACCCCGAGACTACATTTGGAAATGGATACGCTTCGTAGCTGAGGTCTTGCAGGTGTTGCATAGTCCATACTTGACTGTGATATGTATGCTAGATTAGGTAAATAGTCTTGGGTTACACTTTGTGGCTAAGGTCTCTCTGGTATCATGTACCCGGGACTATACTTGGAGATGGATTATACTTTGTGGCTGAGGTCTTTTCGGTATCGTGTAATCCATACAAACTTTATCATTATGAAGGCATGTAGTATAAATGTGGTTAGGTATCACTCCCTATGCTACGCACCCTTGCCAATAGGGGTTGAGGTGTTGGATAATCCATTGTGGTATATTTGATGAGACTTTTCAAAGTGCCACTCCCATGGTACGATGTGATTATTGTCAGAGGCAGGAACCTATCCGATGTGGTCGATGTGTTACCGGTGCCGTGATTAGCAGGAGGGGGTTATCAAGGGTTTGCTGGGTGACCCATGGACGCATATGAGGGCCAAAGGGCTTCTAATCACTGCTAGGGTTTGTATCGCTACGTAGTCGATGTCATTTCTGAGACAAGAGATACAGCCTTATGCGCCGTAGTAGCATGTACTAGACTTAGTTTGTATTGTTAGGTAGATAATAAATAAATGAACTACATCACGAGCATCATGGACTATGTGTTTAATTTCTGCAATCACGCATCATAAATTATTACTACTATTATCTTGCTTAGATGTGCTTGCCCCACCCCTCATTGAGTAAGTTGGAAAGCTCACCCCACGTACACACCCCTTTTTAGATGATGATGTAGGTACCGTGGTGCCCATGGTGGGTGATCCAGTATCTTTTGGGTCGGAGTACGGTGTGAGCAACTGGTGGATGCCAAAAGCAGAGGAGCACAACTAGGACTGTGCTTGCGACCACTGTGCTTACGCCGCACCGTGAGATTGTTTATCATATTTTGATATTTTTGGATATAGCTGTGGATTGTATATATTCTTGAAGTTATAAGTATATGCCATGGATGGATGTAACTAAATAACTTGATTATTACTATTATATTACTATTAGATGTTTCCCCATTTTACTTATAATTCCGCTATTATACTCTGATTCCGCTACTTATACTGGTTTGTGATGTGAGATTGTAAAAATATTAAGGTACTGCTATCAGAGATCTTGGTAGGTTGTAAGATAGGTACGTATCTTACTCACACCGCCGGTATTCTTAATGGTAAGTTGGGTCTGTCGGGAGTGGGGTGTGATACCCATGCCTTGCCTTGATTGCCCAAACCCACCCATGTGAGCACCCACACTTTGCCTTAAGTGCCCAAACCCCACCCATGCGAGCACTCATGCCTTGCCTTAAGTGCCCAAACCCTGCCCATGCGAGCACCCATACCTTGCCTTGAGTGCCCAAACCCTGCCCATGTGAGCTCCCATGCCGTGCCTTGCACCCCTACCCTGCCACGCTCCTTGAGTACCCGGCCAAGCCCCATGTGTACCTGACCAAGCCCCACATGTACCCGACCAAGCCCCACGTGTACTTGACCAAGCCCCGTATGTACCCAACCAAGCCCCGTGTGTACCCGACCAAGCTTTGTATGTACTCAACCAAGCCTCGTATATACCCGACCATACCCCACGTGTACCTGACCAAGCCCGTGCATGCCCGACCAAGCCCCACGCATGCCCGACTATGCCCCGCACAAGCCCGACCAAGCCCCATGCATACCCGATCGAGTTCCAGCACCCATATCCGAGTTCCAACATCTATGTCGGAGTTCCTGCACCCATAACGAAGTTCTCGCACCCATGATAGGGTTCCTGCACCCATGTCGGAGTACCAGCACCCATGTTTGAGCCCCAGCACCCATGTCAGAGCCCTAGCACCCCTGCTGGAGCTTCAGCACCCCTGCTGGAACTCCAGCGCCCCTGCTAGACCTCTAGCACCTCTGTTGAACCTCCTGCACCCTTTCTGAAACCTATAGCACTCCCATCGGTGATCAAAATTCCTCTTCCAACAACTGATTTCGAGAAGGAATTCCCTCTTCACTCGCCTGTGTACCCTACACTGCCCTACTAGTGTACCCTACACCGCGGCCTCCCATTGGTCCAAAAAAGAATCTTTTTACATGATTGGTCTCAAAAAAGATTATCTTTCACCCCATTGGTTATAGAAAATTACCCTCCACCCCATTGGTCCAAAATTTTCTTACTTTCACCCAATTGGTTTAGAAAAATTAATTTTTACTACCACTGGTTAAGGAATTTTCTCGCTCCTTCCTATTGGTCTTATAAATACCCCCTCCCTTTGTTTTCACACACCAACACATACCACAACAACCCATGGTAGTAGAGCTTTGCCCTCTCTCCTCCCCTCCCCATTGGAGGTTTTTCAAGTCTTCAGAGGGATCTTCGAAGGCTGAAGTGTTCTTCGGATCTTTGAAGTGTTCTTTGGGCCTTCGGAACTCTTCAATTCTTTGCATTTTTGAGTGAGATTTTAGTAGGATTTTTTGTGTAGGAAAAGTTTTCCCTTAGTCTCCCACCCCCCTTTTGAGGTTCTTCCAGTCTACGGAGAGATTTTCGTAAGATTCCTTCGAATCTTCGAAGTGTTCTTTCGGGCCTTTGAAGTTCTTTAACCATTTAGGTTTATAGCCCATCCCTAGTGGAAGCTCTATCCGAGTGCCACCTCAGCCTAGCCCTCCTATAGTCTATCCCTAGTGGAAGCTCTGTCCGAGTGCCACCTCAACCTAGCCTTCTCATAGCCTATCACTAGCAGAGGCCTTGTCGGAGTGCCACCTTAGCCTAGCTCTCCCCTAGCCTATCACCAGTAGAAGCTCTGTCGGAGTGCCACCTCAGCCTAGCCCTCCCATAGCCTGTCCCAAGGGAAGCTCTGTTGGAGTGCCAAAGCTAAAATCTGAAAATAATTGTTCCCAGCTGGAACTCTGTCTGAATATCATCACAATTTGCATCTCTCGAGAAAGAAAGTCGGAGGTCAAGACCATCTTCCCCTGAGCTGGGAGAATCTACAAGAAATTCGTACTAGCATCAACTAGGGGTCCACCCCTCTTGACGCGAAACATGGGTCAAGCTTAGGTATAATTTCTCAACAGAATTAGCACAATATAGACTTTATACAACCTTGTTTTAGTGTACATATTTATTTAAATTCAATCAATGATAACTTAGCCATGCATGTGAAATAGGAATAATTGTGAAAAATGTTTATTTTTAAGCATCCAGTAAGAAGACCGGTTGAACCGGGTAGATTGGATGCCTAACACCTTCCCAATTCTACAACTTGACACTAACCCTAAATCTCTGACCAGGCCAACTTTCGGGCCCTTTTCTTAGGAATTGGGCCCACCCCTGGGTCCTAGGCCCATAATCCTAGGTGGCGACTCTAAACCCTTTTGTATGATCTCGATCCCCGTACTAGACTATCACCAAATCCATGTCTAGAATGACAAACTTTACACTTTTACAAAATAGGTCTTCACGTATCTCCGAGCCGTGATACGGTGGTGCGGGGCCCGCAGGGTAAGCACACACGACACACCCCTCCCTTATGAAAGAGAAAGAGAGGAGAGAGGACAGAATCAATGCAAATATTTTTCTGCCCCACAAAAGGGGAAGAGAGACCTCATTTCCGGCCACTACCCTCACAACAACAATGCGATTTCTACCCCAAAAAAATAAATAGAAAAAGACTACAAATCGATAAATTTTACTTTTTGGGTAAGAAATCCACAACATTAAAGGGGCAATATTGGATCTAAACTCTAATCAACAGATCCATCTTCGGGTTCAGGATTTTGAATTTGGATCATTTTGTGTTTTCATATTATTTTATGGGGAAAGAGATTCCCGCAACATAGGTATCCGGGTCATTTTTGTAATTCTCATATTTTATTGTTCATACAAAATAGAAATGTCTTATATTTACCCTTCCCCTTCTCATTGAAAAATGCTAAAGGGGGGAACCCTCCTTCAGACCCAGATGAAAAAAAAGGACTTTGGAGGAAACCCTATCCTTATTTTATGTTATATTGTCTTTGGTAAAATGAATGAAGCTCGAGTTTTCCATCAACCATGGTAAATATATCTTGTGACATAAGAAGAAGAAGAAGAAGAAGAAGAAGAAAAAAGGCCAAGACTGATCGCAAATAGATTATCAAATGAACAACAAATTCAACAAAAGAATCATGACATGCGTTAGACATTAATATTATCAAAGCGCCAAGGAATAATGACTTTGGTTCATCTACTTCCATTGTAATGTGGAGTCAGAGAACTAAAATCAGGTAGGAGCATATCTGCCATATCCCATTGACTAGAAGATAATCTGCTTTATTCCTTCTGATCAGAAATAATCTCCGCTTCATCTACTTCTGATCAATAATTATCGTTGCTTTCTTCTTTTCTGATCAATATATCAATATTAATATGCAGATTAGGTACGGCAATATAGAACCCTATACTTAGAATTTAGCATAGCCAACTCCAGCCCCATTATATGATCAACTCGCCTTGCCAGTTGGAATAGCATAAGAGGAAGGCTGATTCAACTCAATAGCATCATCCAATCACCACTAATTTTGACGAATTCTTGGGGGAAAACCTCGAAATTTGATTAGGTAAGGAGAGAGAAGCATAATAACTTTCATTTTTTTTTTATTAGAAAAACAAATATTTGCAAAGAGGAATCAACCAATGTCTACCCAACCTGGAAACCTAGAAACATACATATCCTGCAAATAGCTCATAGGAGCATTGGAGACCTATTATTATACAAATACTTGATATTTCCAAACCGAACATGAACTTCCCAAAACAACCCTAAACTATAGTAAGGACAGCTTGAGTGTGAAGGCATCGAAATAAGCTGAAGTAGATTCTTTGAGGGGAACCACACTTCAGTAATAGTCTAACCCTTAGCGATTGCCATTCTCAATCTATATAAAACACCGATAGCTTTTGTTTCCGAGAGAGGTTGTTACGGAAGTCCCTTGTACTATATCTTGAAATCGACCTTGAAAGAGAACACCATATATCCAAAAAGAGTCTGGTCACAGAAAGTTAATAAAACCAATACATACTAAAATAAGATATGGCAAAACAGGCAGTGAAATATCCCTATTCAAGAGGAACGCTGAATTATCTATGAGAGAGGGAGAAACAACACCATTGTTAGTGTCCTGAAACAAATGCAAATGCAAATCATTCATCCATTGATTTATCTGCTGAATAATCGAAATGGGATTCGGCTTTAAATGATTCAACATCATTACGATGGGTCCAAATAAAATAAACAACAATAGCCACCACACTAAAAATCCTACATTTATCCTCATGTGGTAAATGGGGATCAGTAAAAATATGTTGAAACCCGATGACTGACGCGACTTGCAAGTTTTCTGGATGTAGTCCGAGAGGACAGCCAGCCCAAATTCTATTAAAAAAATCACAAAGAAAAAAAAGAAGAAAAATGGATTCTTCTTCCTGGCCGCAGAAAGCACATACAAGATCAATATTCATCCACTTACCTAGGACTTGTCAGACAGGTAACCCTTCAAGCAACATATGCCATAAAAACTTTTGAAATTTAGGGTATATTTTCAATTTCCGTAAAAACTTCAACCAATTAGAAGGTAGTGAAAGATAGGAATTGGGAGCGCCCCCTAACTGCTGTCTTGACATATGACTAATAAGAAAATTAGCAGCACAAAGTGTAGAGAATTTCCCAAACAAGGAAGTGTGGCACCTCCACGTATCATAATTAACGAAATTTGAATTTTACAAATATGTAAAAGAATAGAAGAAGGGATGGTATTGGCTAGTGCTTTTTCATTCCAATAATCATCCCTAATCAACTCACTGATTTTAATATTGGTAGGAGAAGAAACAGAAGAAATTGGAACTGAATCATTGGGTAATGTTGGGACCTAAGGGTCAAACCAAAAGAAAGTTGAGGAACCCGACTCAATAGAGACAACACTATTCCAAACCCAAGACCCACTCTTCTTAGAGGTTGAAATACCAAAAAGGGAGTTTTGGGGAAATATTTGGCCATAAAAGTCATAGCCCAAAGTGAATCCTTCTCAGTAAGCAATCTCCAACCCAATTTCAATAGAAGAACAGTATTATGGATCTTGGCATCCCTTAGACCTAATCTACCCTTCTCCAGAGGGGAGCAAATTCTTTTCCATGAAATAAGATGAACCTTACTTTTAGAACAACCAAACCCAAGTGATCCATTTCAGAAACGAGCACACATAGAATTAATTTGGCTACAGGTAGTACAAGGGAGGTCAAAACAGTTCATCCACCATGTTGGAACATAATAAAGGACTAATTGCACTAGAACTTTCCTACCAGAATAAGAAAGACTATTAGATTTCCAAATGGACAACTTCTTAGCCATCCGCTCAACAATATGTTTAAAAATCCCAATCTTTGATCGCTGATTGGTTAACATAGTACCAAGGTAAGGAACATCATGAGTGACCTCCTTCATACCAAGGAGAGAGCACAAAGGAATACGATCTTGCCTCAACACATTACTACTAAAAAAACTGTTAGATCAAACACCAAGAAACACGAATAATAAAGAGATAATAGATCCGCACGACAGAGATTTAATGAGGTTCACACACTAGGGTGGTGTGCTACGTCCTCGGGCGAAGAAGAAGATGATTCACTATACAGAAGAGAGATTACACCCTAGCAGCGGCGAGGAAAAACTCGTCCTGAAACCCTAGATGTGTGAAAACCCTAGAATACAATGACTTTCTCAACAAGCAACAGTATATTATATATATACTCCAAATCGTGGGTCGACCCATCGGGTCGTGGTCGATCCAGTCGAACCATACCTAGCAGATCTCAGAAAATTTCCCATTCGGGGAGCCACCAAAATATGTTGGATCTGGTCAATCTTCAAAACGGGTCAAGAATTCGAGACAAACTTAACAAATCTTCACCTTGGCTTGAATTCTCCTCCAACAGATAAACAAATAGCTAATATCTTCATCTTCTCCAATAGCCCTCCAAAGGGCTGAACTCAAACACGACAAACACCAAGTAAGTTCAAGCAATGCTCGAACTTACCAACACATAAAGGCTTAGTCAACATATCAGCTGGATTGTCTTCAGTACCAATCTTTAATACTTGAATATTACCTTGAGCAATTATCTCTTTTATGAAATGATACCGAACATCAATGTGCTTTGTCCTCTCATGATACATTGGATCTTTAGTCCAAGTGAATAGCACTCTGGCTATCACAATGGACAACAGTCACCCCATGATCCATGCTGAGTTCTGCCAACAAACCTCTAAGCCAAATAGCTTCTTTAATTACCTCAGTCACTGCCATATACTCTGCTTCAGTAGTAGATAATGCAACTGTAGCCTGTAAAGTAGCTTTCCAACTAACCGTACTTCCTCCAAGATTAAATACATAGCTTGTGAGTGACCTCCTCTTGTCAAGATCACCTGCATAATCTGAATAAACATAACCAGATAAACTATCACCATTCCTCCCAAACTCCAAACAAACACCAGAGGTCCCTTTTAAGTACCTAAGTATCCACTTCACTGCTTCCCAATGAGCTTTACCTGGACATGACGAATATCTGCTCACCACACTGACAGCTTGTGAAATGTCAGGACGAGTGCAAACCATAGCATACATAACGGAGCCAACTGCACTAGAGTATGGAACACGTGACATGTACTCCACCTCTTCATCTGTCTTAGGTGATAGAATAGTTGAAAGTCTAAAATGAGATGCAAGAGGAGTAGTTACAGGTTTGGCATCTTTTATGTCAAAACGATTCAATACCTTCTCAGTGTACTTTTGTTGAGATAGCCACAGCCTCCCAGCTTTTCTATCCCTCTTGATCTCCATACCAAGGATCTTCCTTGCTGCCCCCAAATCTTTCATCTCAAATTCAGAACTTAATTGTTCCTTCAACCTATTGACCTCATTCCTATCTTTTGCTGCAATCAACATATCACCAACATAAAGCAATAAATATATGAATGACCCATCAGAGAGCTTTCTGAAATAAACACAATAGTCATATTGACACCTGGTGTAATATCCCGCTTCTTAAACCCGGTCTGATTTCGCGATTTAACCGGTTTAACCATGCAGGAACTGAGCCAGAGGATATTAGAGCGGGCTCCTTATGGGCTATGATGGCACGGGTGACCTTAAACACCGGCTAGCCCGACAAGTTCGAGCCAGTGCCAGAAGAGACGGGAGTGCCCAAACCGTGTACGTGCACCTACCATAAGGCTATGTACGGATAAAACAGGTATTATATCCGTATTTTAAGGTATATACATATGTNTGACACCTGGAGTATCCAAAACTAGCCATAACTGAATCAAACCTTTTATACCACTGTCTAGGAGACTGTTTTAAACCATATAGGGACTTCTTCAACAAGCATGCATGATCCTCCTTACCTTCAATAACAAACCTTTCAGGTTGATGCATATAAATCTGTTCTTCTAGTTCACCATGCAAGAATGTTGTTTTCACATCAAGTTGCTCCAACTCCAAATCATGCATAGCAACTAAAGCAAGTAGGACACGAATAGAACTATGCTTAACAACAGGTGAGAAAACATCATTAAAATCAATTCCTTATACCTGACTGTAGCCCTTTGCTAGCAAACGTGCCTTGCACCTAGCATCTTCAACACCTGAGGTAGATCCCTTCTTCTTGAAGACCTATTTGCAACCAACAATTTTCTTTCCTGTTCTCGGCTTCACAAGCTCCCAAGTTTGATTTTTATGAAGAGATTCCATCTCCTCACTACTTTTGTGGTTGTCTAATATTCTTCCTTGGTCTATCCTTGGTAATGCTATACCGCTCTTCTTCTTGATTCTCTTGAGCATCATCTCCTTCAGTAAAAGTAGACAACTGGACTAAAGTAGATTGTGCTTTGTTTGAAGATGAACCACCAATTTCAAACTCCACATTCTCTCTAGATTTTTCTTGACCTTCATCACAATGAATAGGAGCTTCTTTCCTAGGATGCAACATAGCAGATTCATCAAAAGTAACATCTCTGCTAATAAGAAATTTTGGAGACTTTGGATCAAAACACCACAACCTGTATCCTTTCACTCCAGATACATACCCAAGAAAAATGCATTTCTTAGCCCTAGGTTCCAACTTCCCTTCATTTACATGTGCATAAGCAGGACATCCAAATACTTTAAAATTTGAGTAGTCTGCAGGTTTACCTGACCAAACTTCTTCTGGAGTCTTGCACTAAATAGCTGTGCAAGGAGATCGATTCACCAACAAGGTTGCTGTGTTAACTACTTCTACCCAGAACTCCTTACCCAATCCTGCATTTGATAACATACACCTTGCCTTTTCTAACAAGGTTCTATTCATACGCTCTGCCACTCCATTCTGCTGGGGTGTTTTAACAACTGTATGGTGTCTTGCAATACCTTCATTTTTGCAGAACTCATTAAATTCACATTCAAAAAACTCTAGGCTATTATCGGTTCTCAACCTTTTAATTTGTTTCCCGGTCTGCTTCTCAAGCAAATTCTTCCACTGTTTGAAAGTGACAAATACTTCATTTTTGTGCTTCAAGAAATAGACCCAAACCTTCCTAGAGAAATCGTCAATGAAAGTAAGCAAGTATCTTACACCAGCCCCCTTTGAAGCAACCCTGGAGGGCCCCCATAGGTCTGAATGAATGCAGTCCAAAGTTCCCTTGGTCCTGTGAATAGTAGTACTGAAACTAACTCTTTTCTGCTTCCCAAACACACAATGCTCACAGAACTCCATTGCTCTTGTACTCTGACCACACAACAAGCCCCTTTTACTTAAATCCCTCTTTCACTCATATGGCCTAACTTCATGTGCCATAAATTTGTGACAACTGATTTAGACATAGATGATGAAGCTGCTTCAATAGACCCAGTGACTGTAGTACCTTGCAACACATACAAACTGCCAACCTTGATTCCTTTCATCAATAAGAGAATATGTTGATCTTCATGACTCCACCTTCAGCTGTATACTTGCACCCATTTGAATCAAGAGTGCCTAAACTGATGAGATTCTTCTTCAAATCAGGGACATGCCTGACATTGGACAAGCTTCTGATAATGTCATCATACATCTTGATATTGATCGTTCCCATTCCAATAGTCTTACAAGAAGCATTATTGCCCATCAACACAACTCCACCTCAAACTGATTCGTATGTGGAGAACCATTCACAATTGAGACACATATGGTAGGAACAACCAGAGTCAAGAATCCATTCATCCTGTGATCTAACTTTATCATCAGTCACCAAAAGCATATCAGACTCACTCTCATCTCCAGCAATACTAACTTCTGCAGAATCATCTCTTTTCTATTGATTTTGAGCACCACCACCTGCCTCCTGCTTATTTAAAAGGTTATAACATTCAGATTTAATATGCCTCTTTTTCTTATAGTAATTGTAGGTTAAATTCTTGTGCTTAGATTTTGATTTAGCCTTCTTTTTGTCACCATCTGAACCCCCTTCATTTGTTCTCCCTCTAACTACCAAACCAAAACCATTAGATTTATTGGTAGTTGTCAACTCATCATCAATCTTCTGCTTGCTTTGCAGATTCATTTTGACATCCTCAATAGAGATTGTCTCTCTACCATAAATCACGGTATCCCTAAAATGCTTATAAGATGGAGGCAAAGAGCATAACAACAATATGGCCAAATCTTCATCGTCTATTTTAACATCTATTATTTTCAAATCAGTAACAATAGAATTGAACTCAGATATATGGGATTTAATAAAAGTACCTTCACCCATATGAAGGGTATACAGTTGTTGCTTCAATCTCAACCTATTAGTGAGGGATTTGGTGAGGTAGAGGTTCTCTAACTTCACCCATAACTCTGCAGCCGTTGTCTCTAAGAGAACTTCCTGTAGAACATCATTCGAAAGACACAACTGAATAGCTGAAAGGGCTTTATTATCCAAATCGCTCCAATCATCATCGGACATAGTTACAGGTTTCTTCGCCTTCCCAAATAGGGTTTTCTTCAAACCCTGTTGCGTGAGAACAACCATCATTCGAACCTGCCATAAACAAAAACTGATGTTGCCGTCAAACCTATCAATATCGTATTTCGTTGAAGCCATGGATCGAAGTAACCCAGAGCTTTGATACTAGTTTGTTAGATCAAACACCAAGAAACACGAATAATAAAGAGATAATAGATCCGCACGACAAAAATTTAATGAGGTTCACACACCAGGGTGGTGTGCTACGTCCTCGGGCGAAGAAGAAGATGATTCACTATGCAGAAGAGAGATTACACCCTAGCAGCGGCGAGGAAAAACTCGTCTTGAAACCCTAGATGTGTGAAAACCCTAGAATATAATGACTTTCTCAACAAGCAACAGTACATTATATATATACTCCAAATCGTCGGTCGACCCATCGGGCCTATCGGCCCAAGCCCTCTGCTTCCATCACAGATCTCAGAAAATTTTTCATTCGGGTCGCCACCAAAATATGTCGGATCGGGTCAATCTTCAAAACGGATCAAGAATTCGAGACAAACTTAACAAAAACAACCGTTTTTAGACAAATAAACGTGTTGACTAGATGAATCAGCAAAAAGATCCAAGATAGCCTTAATGGTTAACAAATCTTCTGGTAAGGCTCTACAAAATATAAAGACATCATCCACGAATAAAAGATGTGAGATCTCTGGTGCTTGTCAGGCGAACTTAATCCCATGAAAAAGATTAAGCTCCCTATAGATAGACAACAAATGAGAGAGAACTTCCATAGCCAGAATAAAAAGATATGGACTTAAAGGACATCCATGTCAGATACCACGTGTAGGAAGGAAATGTTCAAAGGCAGTAAATGTATAATTGATACCCAGACAGTAAAGTTTTGCAACCTCAATAAGAGGTAATATACATATCGCTTGGCCCAACCTAGATCACATTTGAGTGGGCCTTTGGCTTGTGAGTTTCAATAGTATCCTTTGCCTGGTCAGGGACCAAATGGAGTCCAGGAAAGGGGTTGATACATGCAAGCTTGACCTGGCCAGGCCGAGTTTAAGGCTCTAAAAATTTTTGGAAGTCAACTTTGGCATCCATTGTTATACAAAGGTTTACGTTGATGTTGAGTACATAATTAACCATATGATTGAGATGGATTTTCAAAATTTACATACCACTATACTAGCCTCACAAACACATATTATAAGACAACTACGATCCATGACATGTAATGAATCCACCACTGCATTGGCATAGACCCAAGTACACATAATTGATAACGTGTTCGTAATTTGAATGGCTGCGATAGATGCTATCGCCATGTTAGATGATCAGTGGTTTGTTACTCCCCTTGAAACAAATTTGGGATAGAGTTTGGATAGTATGCCAAGTCAGATCCAAAATTGTCACCTAGTAGGTGCAAATTTTACTATTTATATGAACAAAATAAGCAATGGATTCATTGCATTGGATATCTCTTGGGTTGTGTTTGTTTCGCCTTATTTTATGGGATTTAAAAAAAAATAATAAAGATTGATAAAGATTATAAATGAGAAAGTATTTTACTGATAATTAATGTAAAAAGTTGAAAACAAAATCTAGTTCCAAACTCAAAATATTTTTTTGACCAAAATATTGCTGGTGGCTTGATTATCGGTACTCTTGGCAACCCATGGAGGACTACACCCCCACCTTATGACTATATTATATCTCTCTCTCAATTATGTTCAAATGTACTCATAGCTATGTTCAACTAAAAAAATGCCAAATGGCATAAAAATATAAAGAGGAAATTACACTCCCCTCCCTGTACTTTGACTTAATACCACTATCCCCCACATATTTTAAAAATACTATTCCCCTCCTCTGTACTTTAAAGATTCTATCAATCGATCCATTAGTCATTAACAGTGCTAAAATATGACATGTAAAAAGACAATATTACACTTGTATCTAATACCTATCATTTCTCTCCCCTTTCCCTCCTCTTCCCCATATTTGGACTTCAAACCTTGACTAGACTTCCTTTCACAAAGAAGAAAGAGTGCAACAAGTGACTGCAACTCATCGGTCACGGTCACGGGAGAAATCACACTTTCAACTTTTCCTCTGTGTTCGCTTCTTATCTCTCTTATCATTCTTATTTTCAAAATTCTTAAGCATTTCATCAAACACGTGATGGGTTATTACTAGAGATTGAAAATTTATAGCAAAACAAATGAGGAACTCCCCTACCCATTCGATATTAAAACACACTTCAACTTATAGGCCTGGAAAGATCGAGGTTCAAAAGCTGCAGTGATCAAATACAAAGTTTGACTTCCATAAAATGGAAAATTAGAACTGTAAGTACCATTCTGTAAATTGTGAAACATACAGATTCATGTTTTTAAAAGAGAAGAGAACGCAAAATTTCCCAGGAGATTTGAAAATGAAAACCATGAATGAAAACCCATCGACTTAAACTTCTATCCCGAAATTTTACTGAAAAGAATAGAACTTTCTCTCCTTTTCTTTCTCAGAGAGAGAAGTAAATCCATCAACAAAACTCAATATGGGGAAGGCGGATTAAAAGCAGAGTAAAATCGAGCGAAGAAAATGCTAGACGATAATGATAAGCGATGGAATCAAGTCATTTTTACCTATGAAACATCAGATTCTATTTATTGTCTCCAATGGATTTGCATAAGCTTTGCTCTTACAAACGAGAATAGTCTGAAACTGCTCAGATGGGAACTCCTCCGACAAAAACCCAACAAAGAATTCAGTCAACTCCAAATTGGGTTCCACTTTGATTCCTGTAACAGGAACCCCAGACGAACAATTTCTTAGCTTGAATATCATTGACATCAGAAACAAAACTATAGCTCAACTATCGGGTGATCTTCTTATCATAATACACAAGTTCATTGAAATGAACATAGCAGGTGTGATCAAGCTCCACCTCGAAGTCTCCATCATCGGAAATCGAGAAGGATTCACAGTGTTTGGAATTAGACCCTTTGTAAGGCCCTATTCACGGAGGAGGTCATAGACCCGATTGAACATTCCTTGCTTCGATCGACCACAGACAACACCAATGAAGGTTCTATCGTTTCTAAAAAACAGAGATGAGTTGTAGAACATCATGCTTTGAACTCATTTATTTAGTCCTCTTAAGAGGTTGATGCTCTCCACCTCAAGAGTGTCGTCTTCATCTTTCCTCTTAAAAACTGAAATCCAGTTCAACACTTTGGAAGGAGACTAGTGGATCAAGGTTTCAAAACCCCTCAACGATCGGAGCTTTATAGTGAAGGTCTGAGCATTAACCGAACATACAGGATGGCGTAAGAAGTGTCTTAGACTATCCACGTAAAAAAAATGACCCCTTTCAGTGCTCCAAAGTCTTGATATTTTACACCAAGAAACGGTAAATTAGGTATTATATATCACATTTTAAGGCCGATGTCATCACTTAACATGGTTCTTTAACGGAAAGGGTACAATTGTTATCATCTTTAAAGAACAGGAGAAGAGAGTGGTATTTTTCAAAATAGGTGGGGGGAAGTGGTGTAAGATAAAGTACAGAGAAGGGGAGTGTAATTTTCTTAAATAAAAAATAGAATGTATAAATAATAATATTTTTCCTATAAATATTTTAGCGTGAGACAAACGTAGCATTAGGGACTTTAAATCACTTCACATTTCCCAATAGGCAAAGAATGTTGTAAGGGTGTCAATCAATCGGTTTAGACCGATTTTGGTTTGTTTTTATCGGTTTTGGTGTGAGAATGAGTAATCCTAAAATATGATTCAATAAGGGAGACCAGTTTCGATTTGGTTTTAGTTCGATTTTGGTTTCTGTGGAGTCAACAGCCATGCGCATCATCCATCTGCAAGCTCCATGTGGCCACATCCTTGCTCGAAGATACATGGGGGCCTATTTCGCGAGGGCTATCTTCCTTTTGCGTATCTTCTAAATATAACATTGAAAATGCCTCAATATTGGGGATTGGGGAACGTAAACATTCGGAGTCGCGCACCTATGGTTATGAAGTTGGGAAGGTGTTAGACACCCAGTTCACCAGATTGAATAGGACTTGCTATTAGATGCTGAAATTCAAATATTTCCTTAATGTACAACACCCAAAACCCAAAACCCAAAACCCAAAACCCAAAACCCTAATCCCTACACAATAAACCCTAAACCTTAAACCTAATACCCAAAACCCTAAACCTCACAACCTAAAGCCTATACCCTAAACCCTAAACCCTAAACCTCTAAACCTCTAAACCTTAAGCCCTAAACCTTAAACCCTAAACCCAAAACCCCAAACCATAAAACCCTAATCCCTAAACCCTAAACCCAAAACATAACACCCTAAACCCTCAACCCTAAACCCTAAACCCTAAACCCCAAACCCTAAACCTTAAACCATAAATCCTAAACCCCAAACCCTAAACCCAAAACTCTAAACCCTAAACCCTAAATCGTAAACCTTAAAGCCTAAAATCTATACCCAAAACC
This sequence comes from Macadamia integrifolia, assembly GCF_013358625.1. NCBI lineage: Eukaryota > Viridiplantae > Streptophyta > Magnoliopsida > Proteales > Proteaceae > Macadamia > Macadamia integrifolia. The sequence goes on along the minus strand of NW_024868432.1, from coordinate 66,341 downwards.
CAAAACCCAAAACCCTAAACCCTAAACCCTAAACACTACACCCTAAACCCTAATCCCTAAACTCTAAACCCTAAACGCTAATGCCCCAAAGCCTAATCCGTAAATCCAAAACCCTAAACCCTAAACCCCCAAAGCCTAATCCCGAAACCCAAAACCCTAAACCCTAAACCCTAAAGCCTAAACCCAAAACTACACCACAAACCCTAAACCCAAAAAACATAAACTAAAACCCTAACCCCTAAACCCTAAACTCCTAAGCAAAAAACCAAAAGCCCAATACCCTAAACCCTAAACCAAAAATCCTAAACCCTAAACCCTAAACCATAAATCCTAAACCCTAAACCCTAAACCCTAAACCCTAAACTCTAAATCATAAACCCTTAACCCAAAATCCCTAAACCCGAAACCCAAAAACCCATAACTTAAAACCTAAAATAAAAAAGCCTAAAACCCAGAACCCTAAACACTAAACCATAAACACTAAACCCTAAACCCTAAAGTCTAGACACAAAACCCTACAACCTAAACCCTAAACAAAAACTCTAATCCCTAAACCCTAAACCCTAAACCCTAAACCCTAAACCGGAAATCGTAAACCATAAACCCTAAACCCTAAACACTAAAACTTAAAGCCACTACCCTTAACCATAAACCTTAAACCCTCAACCCCAACCCCTAAACCCTAAACACTAAACCCTAAATCCTAAACCCTAAAATCACAACCCTAAACTATTAACCTTAAATCAAAAACCCTATGACCATATCACTAAACCTTAAACCTTAAACCCAAAACCTAAACTCTAACCCTAAACCCTAAACCCTAATCCCCTAAACCCTAAACCAGAAACACTAAACCTTATGGCCAAAACCCAAAACCCAAAACCCAAAACCCAAAACCATAAACCCTAAACCCTAAACCCTAAACCCTAAAACCCTAAACACTAATCCTTAAACCCTAAACCCTAAACCCTAAACCCTAAAGCCCTACACCCTAAACACAAAAATCTAAATCTTAAACCCTATACCTAAACCCTAAACCCTAAACCCAAGACCATAATCCCTAAACACTAAACTCTAAACTCTCAACCCTAAACCTTAAACCCTAAAATTTATAACCAAAATTCAACACCTTAAAACAAAACCGTAAAATCCTAAACCATAAACCGTAAGCCCTAAAACCCTAATCTACCCTAGGCCCTAAATCCCAAACCCCTAACCCTTACCCCGAAACCCTAAAGCCCTATACCCTAAACCCAAAACCCCAATACCCAAAACCCACAAACCTAAACCCTAAACCTTAAACCATAAACCCCAAACCCCAAACCCCAAACCCCAAACCCTAAACCATAAACCCTAAATCCGGAACACTAAACCCTAAGTGATAAACACGTAAACGCTAAATCCTAAACCCTAAATCCAAAACCAAAAACCTTAAACCCTAAACTCTAAACCCTAAACCCTAAACCCTAAACCCTAAACCCTAAACACAAAATACAAAACCCTAAACCCTAAACCCTAAACCCTAAACCCTAAACAATAAACCCTAAACCCTAAACCCTAAACCCTAAACAATAAACCCTAAACCGTAAATCCTAAACATTAAACATTAACCCCAAATCTAAAACCTTAAACCCAAAACGCTAAAACAGATACCCTAAACCCTTAACCCAAAACCCTGAAACCCAACCTTAAACCCGAAACCCTAAACCCTAAACTTTAAGCCCAAAACCCTAAACCTAAAACCTAAATGCAAAACACTAGACCCATGACCTCATAGCCTAAAAGCCTAAAACCTAAAACCTAAACCCTAAACCCTAAACCCTAAACCATAAACCCTAAACCCTAGACCTTAAACCATAAATCCTAAACCCTAAACCCAAAACCCTAAAACCTTAATCCCTAAACACTAAATCCAAAACACTAAACCCCAAACCCTACACCCTAAACCCTAAACCCTACACTCTAAACCCTCAACCCTAAATCCCAAACCCCAAATCCTAAACTCTAAATCCTAAACCCCAGACCCTAAACCCTAAACCCTAAACCCTAAACCATAAACCATAAACCATGAAATCTAAAGCATATACCCAAAACCCTGAAGCCAAAACCCTGCACCCTAAACACTAAACCCTAAACTCCAAACCCTAAACCATAAATCCTAAAACCTAAGCCCCAATGCCTAATCCCAAAACCCTAAACCCTAAACAGAATAGCCTAAAGCTTATAACCTAAACCCCAAACCATAAACCCTAAACCCTAAACCCAAAACCCTAAAGCCCTATAGACTAAACCATAAAACCTAAACCCGATACCTAACACCAGAAACCCTAAACCGTAAACCCAAAAGCCAAACCCCAAACCCCAAACCCTACACCCAAAACCCTATACCCTAAAACCTAAACCCTAAACACTAAAACTTAAACCATAAACCCTAAAACCCTAAACCCTAAAACCCTAAACCCTAAAACCTAAACCCTAAACGCTAAACCCAAAACCCTTACCCCTAAACCCCAAACACAAAACCCTTAAATGAAAGCATAAAACCCCAAACTATAAACCCTAGATCCTAAGACCCTAAACCCTAAATCGCAAACCCCTAACACTAAACCTTAAACCAGAAAGGCTAAACCTTGAAGCCCTATACCCTAAACCCTAAACCCTAAACCCTAAACCCTAAACCCTAAACACTAAACCCTAATCCCGAAACCCTAAACCTTAAAACCGAAACCCTAAACATTAAACCCTAATCCCTAAACCCTTAACCTTAAACTCTAAACCCTAAATAATAAACCCTAATCCTTTAAGCCTAAAGCCCATACCCTAAATCCTAAACCCTAAACCTTAAATCCCAAAGCCAATACCATAAACCCTACTCCCGAAACCCTAACTCCAAAACCATAAACCCTAAACTGTAAACGCTAGACTCTAAACCCAAAACCCTTAATACTACACCCCAAACCCTAAACCCTAAACCCTAAATCCTAAACCCTAAACACTAAACCGTAAAAACTATACCAAAAATTCTATACCCCTAAGCCAAAAACCCTAAAACCTAAACCGCAAACCTAAAACCCTAAACATTAAACCCTAAACAAAAAAAACCCTAAACCAAAAAACCTAAACCCCAAACCCAAAACCCCAAACTCTAAGACCTAGACCCTACACCCTAAGTTTTATACCCTAAACCCAAAAACCAAAACCCAAAACCCTAAACAATAAACCTCACAACCTAAAGCCTAAACCCTAAACCCTAAACCCAAACACTTAAACCATAAACCCTAAACCCTAAACCTTAAACCCCAAACCCCAAAACCCGAATCCCTAAACCCTAAACCCTAAACCCTAAACCCTAAACGCAATAAACTAAACCATAAACCCTAAACCCTAAACCCCAAACCCCAAACCCAAAACCCCAAACCCCAAACCCCAAACCGTAAACCACGAACACCAAACCCTAAAACCTAAATCCTAAGCCACAATCCCCTAACTATAAGCCCTAAGGCCTAACCCATAAACCTTAAAGACTAAAGCCTATACCACAACCCTAGACGCAAAACCCTAAACCCTATAGCCCTTTACCCTAAACCTATGGCCCTTTACCCAAAACCTGAAACCCCTAAACCCAACACCCAAAACCCTAAACCACAAACCCCAAACACTACACCCCAAACCCTAAGCCCTAAACCCTAAACCCTAAACACTAAACCCTAAACCATAAACCTTAAAACCCGAAACCCTAAATCCTAAACCCTAAACACTAAACCCTAAACCCTAAACCCAAAACCCAAAACGCTAAACCCAAAAACCTTAACCCTAAACACTAAACCCTAAACCTTAAAGCCTAAACCCTGAAGCCTAATACCCTAAACTCGAAACCCTAAACCATAAAAGCCTAAAACCCAAAACTGTAAATCCTAAACCCTAAACACTAAACCTTAAACCTTAAACCCTAAACCCTAAACCTCGAAAACCTAAACTCTAAACCCTTAACCCAAAACCCTAACACCTAAACCCTAAGCTCATAACATTAATCCCAAAACTCTAATCCGTAAATCCTAAACCTAAAACCCTAAACCCTAAACACTAAACCCTAAATAATAAAGCCTAAAGCCTCTACCCCAAACCCCAAACCCCAAACCCCAAACCCTAAACCCTAAACCCTAAACCCTAAACCCTAAACCATAAACCCTAAATTGTAAATTGTAAAACCTGAAACCTAAACCCTAAACCCTAAACACTAAACCATAAACAGTAAACCGTAAAACCTGAACCCTAAACAGTTAACCCTAAACCCTAAACCTTAAGATCATATCCCTAAACCTTAAGCCATAAACCCTGAACCCTAAACTCTAACCGTAAACCCTAAACCCTAAACCTTAATCCCCAAACCCTAGACCCAAAACCCGAAACCTTAAAGCCTAAAGCCTATACCCTAAGCCTTAAACCCTATACCCTAAATCCTAACCCCTACACTCTAAACCCAAAATCCTACACCTTAAAACTAAACCTCAGAACCCTTAACCATGAAGCCTAAGCCTTAAAACCCTAAACTACCCTAGTCCCTAACTCCGAAACCCTAAAGCCCTAAACCTTAAACCAGAAAACCCTAAACAAAAACCCTAATCCGTAAACCCTAAACCTGAAATCGTAAATCATAAACCCTAAACCCTAAACACTAAAACTTAAAGCCACTACCCTTAACCATAAACCTTAAACCCTAAACCCTAAACACTAAACCCTAAATCCTAAACCCTAAAATCACAACCCTAAACCATTAACTCTAAACCGAAAACCCTAAGCCCATATCACTAAACCCTAAACCTTAAACCCAAAACCTAAACTATAACCCTAAACCCTAAACCCTAAACCCTAAAACCCTAACACTAATCCCTAAAACCCTAACACTAATCCTTAAACCCAAAAGCCTAAACCATAAACCCTAAACCCTAAACCCTAAAGCCCTATATCCTAACCACAAAAATCTAAATCCTAAACCCTATACCCTAAACCAAAAATCCAAAACCCCATACCCTAAACCCTAAACCCAAGACCATAATCCCTAAACACTAAACTCTAAACTCTCAACCCTGAACCCTAAACCCTAAAATTTATAACCAAAAATCTACACCTTAAAACTAAACAGTAAAACCCTAAACCATAAAACCTAAGCCCTAAAACCCTAATCTACCCTAGGCCCTAAATCCCAAACCCCTAGTCCTAAACCCGAAACCCTAAAGCCCTATACCCTAAACCCTAAACCCAAATACCCAAAACCCACAATCCTAAACCCTAAACCTAAACCTTAAACCTTAAACCTTAAACCCCAAACCCTAAACCCTAAACCCTAAACCCTAAACCATAAATCCTAAACCCAGAACACTAAACGCTAAGCGATAAACCCTAAAACCCAAAATCCAAAACCTAAAACCCTAAACCCTAAAACGTACCCCAAACCCTAAACCCTGAACACAAAATACAAAACCCTAAACCCTAAACCCTAAACCCTAAACCCTTAACCCTTAACCATAAACCGTAAACTGTAAACCCTAAACACTTAACATTAACCCCAAATCTAAAACCTTAAACCCAAAATGCTAAACCATATACCCTAAACCCTTAACCCAAAACATAAAACCTAAACGCAAACACTAAACCCATAACCTCATATGATAAAACCCAAAACCCTAAATCCAAAACCCCAAATCCTAAACTCTAAATCCTAAACCCCAAACCCTAAACCCTAAACCCTAAACCCTAAACCCTAAACCATAAACTCCAAACCCTAAACCGTAATTCCTAAAACCTAAGCCCCAAAGCCTAATCCCAAAACCCTAAACCCGAAACAGAGTATCCTACAGCATATAACCTAAACCCCAAACCCAAAACCCAAAACCCAAAACCCTAAACCCTAAAGCCCTACACCCTAAACTCTAAACCCCTATACCCAACACCCAAAACCCTAAACCCAAAACCCCAAATCCCAAACCCCAAACCCTACACCCAAAACCCTAAACCCTAAACCCTAAACCCTAAACCCTAAACCCTAAACACTAAAAACTAAAACCTAAACCTTAAACCTTAAAACCCTAAACCCTAAAAGCCTAAACCCTAAAACCTAAACCCAAAACCCAAAACTCAAACCCTAAACCCTAAACCCTAAATCCTAAACCCTAGAACATAAACACTAAATACTAAACCCTAAACCCTAAAAAAGAAACCCTAAATCCTCAACGCTATACCGAAAACCCTTACCCCTAAACCCCGAAAGCAAAACCTTAAGACGAAAGCACAAAAACCCAAACTATAAACCCTAGACCCTAAAACCCTAAACCCTAAATCGCAAACAACTAACACTAAACCTTAAACGTGAAAGGCTATACCCTGAAGCCCTATACCCTAAACCCTAAACCTTAAACCCTAAACCCTAAACTCTAAACCCTAAACCATAAACCCTAAACTGTAAATTGTAAAACCTGAACCCTAAACCCTAAATCCTAAACACTAAACCATAAACAGTAAATCGTAAAACCTGAACCCTAAACAGTTAACCCTAAACCCTAAACCTTAAGCCATAAACCCTGAACCCTAAACTCTAACCGTAAACCCTAAACCTTAATCCCCAAACCCTAGACCCAAAACCCGAAACCTTAAAGCCTAAAGCCTATACCCTAAGCCTTAAACCCTATACTCTAAATCCTAACCCCTACACTCTAAACCCAAAATCCGACACCTTAAAACTAAACCTTAAAACCCTTAACCATGAAGCCTAAGCCTTAAAACCCTAAACTACCCTAGTCCCTAACCCCAAAACCCTAAAGCCCTACACCTTAAACCAGAAAACCTAAACAAAAACCCTAATCCCTAAACCCTATACTTGAAATCGTAAACCATAACCCCTAAACCCTAAACACTAAAACTTAAAGCCACTACCCTTAACCATAAACCTTAAACCCTAAACCCTAAACACTAAACCCTAAATCCTAAACCCTAAAATCACAACCCTAAACCATTAACACTAAACCCAAAACCCTAAGCCCATATCACTAAACCCTAAACCTTAAACACAAAACCTAAACTATAACCCTAAACCCTAAACCTGAAACACTAAACCTTAAGGCCTAATGCCTATACCCTAAGCCCAAAACCCAAAACCCTAAACCCTAAACCCTAAACCCTAAAACCCTAACACTAATCCCTAAAACCCTAACACTAATCCTTAAACCCTAAACCCTAAACCCTAAAGCCCTATATCCTAAACACAAAAATCTAAATCCTAAACCCTATACCCTAAACCAAAAATCCAAAACCCTATACCCTAAACCCTAAACCCTAGACCATAATCCCTAAACACTAAACTCTAAACTCTCAACCCTAAACCCTAAACCCTAAACCCTAAAATTTATATCCAAAAATCTACACCTTAAAACTAATTTGTAGAACCATAAACCATAAAACCTAAGCCCTAAAACCCTAATCTACCCTAGGCCCTAAATCCCAAACCCCTAGTCCTAAACCCGAAACCCTAAAGCCCTATACCCTAAACCCTAAACCCAAATACCCAAAACCCACAATCCTAAACCCTAAACCTTAAACCTTAAACCTTAAACCCCAAACCCTAAACCATAAACCCTAAACCATAAACCCTAAACCCATAACACTAAACGCTAAGCGATAAACCCTAAAACCCTAAATCCTAAACCCTAAACGCAAAACCTAAAACCCTAAACCCTAAAACATACCCCAAACCCTAAACCCTGAACACAAAATACAAAACCCTAAACCCTAAACCCTAAACCCTTAACCCTTAACCATAAACCGTAAACTGTAAATCCTAAACAATAAACATTAACCCCAAATCTAAAACCTTAAAGCCAAAACGCTAAACCATATACCCTAAACTCTTAACCCAAAACATAAAACCTAAACGCAAACTCTAAACCCATAACCTCATATCATAAAACCCTAAACCCTAAATCCTAAACTCTAAATCCTAAACCCCAAACCCTAAACCCTAAACCCTAAACCCTAAACCCTAAACCATAAACTCCAAACCCTAAACCGTAATTCCTAAAACCTAAGCCCCAAAGCCTAATCCCAAAACCCTAAACCCTAAACAGAATATCCTACAGCATATAACCTAAACCCCAAACCCCAAACCCAAAATCCAAAACCCAAAACCCAAAACCCTAAAGCCCTATACCCTAAACTCTAAACCCCTATACCCAACACCCAAAACCCAAAACCCTAAACCCAAAACCCCAAATCCCCAACCCCAAACCCCAAACCCTACACCCAAAACCTTAGACCCTAAACCCTAAACCCTAAACCATAAACACTAAAAACTAAAACCCAAACCATAAACCTTAAAAGCCTAAACCCTAAAACCCTAAACCCTAAAACCTAAACCCAAAACCCAAAACCCAGACCCTAAACCCTAAACCCTTGAACATAAACACTAAATACTAAACCCTAAACCCTAAATCCTCAACGCTATACCCAAAACCCTTACCCCTAAACCCCAAATGCAAAACCCTAAGACGAAAGCACAAAATCCCAAACTATAAACCCAAGACCCTAAAACCATAAACCCTAAATCGCAAACCACTAACAGTAAACCTTAAACGTGAAAGGCTAAACCCTGAAGCCCTATACCCTAAACCCTAAACCCTAAACCCTAAACCCTAAACCCTAAACCCTAAACTCTAAACCCTAAACCATAAACCCTAAACTGTAAATTGTATAACCTGAACCCTAAACCCTAAACCCTAAACACTAAACCATAAACAGTAAACCGTAAAACCTGAACCCTAAACAGTTAACCCTAAACCCTAAACCTTAAGCCATAAACCCTGAACCCTAAACTCTAATCGTAAACCCTAAACCTTAATCCCCAAACCCTAGACCCAAAACCCGAAACCTTAAAGCCTAAAGCCTATACCCTAAGCCTTAAACCCTATACCCAAAATCCTAACCCCTACACTCTAAACCCAAAATCCTACACCTTAAAACAAAACCTTAAAACCCTTAACCATGAAGCCTAAGCCTTAAAACCCTAAACTACCCTAGTCCCTAACCCCGAAACCCTAAAGCCCTAAACCTTAAACCAGAAATCCATAAACAAAAACCCTAATCCCTAAACCCTAAACTTGAAATCGTAAACCATAACCCCTAAACCCTAAACACTAAAACTTAAAGCCACTACCCTTAACCATAAACCTTAAACCCTAAACCATAAACCTTAAACCCTAAACCCTAAACACTAAATCCTAAATCCTAAACCCTAAAATGACAACCCTAAACCATTAATCCTAAACCCAAAACCCTAAGCCCATATCACTAAACCCTAAACCTTAAACCCAAAACCTAAACTATAACCCTAAACCCTAAACCCTCAACCCTAAACCTGAAACACTAAACCTTAAGGCCTAATGCCTATACCCTAAGCCCAAAGCCCAAAACCCTAAACCCTAAACCCTAAACCCTAAAACCCTAACACTAATCCCTAAACCCCTAAGCCCAAAACCCAAAACCCTAAACCCTAAACCCTAAACCCTAAACCCTAAACCCTAAACCCTAAAACCCTAACACTAATCCCTAAAACTCTAACACTAATCCTTAAACCCAAAACCCTAAACCCTAAACCCAAAACCCTAAAGCCCTATATCCTATACACAAAAATCTAAATCCTAAACCCTATACCCTAAACAAAAAATCTAAAACCCTATACCCTAAACCCTAAACCCTAGACCATAATCCCTAAACACTAAACTTTAAGCTCTCAACCCTAAACCCTAAAATTTATAACCAAAAATTTACACCTTAAAACTAAACTATAAAACCCTAAACCATAAAACCTAAGCCCTAAAACCCTAATCTACCCTTGGCCCTAAATCCCAAACCCCTAATCCTAGACCCGAAACCCTAAAGCCCTATACCCTAAACCCTAAACCCAAATACCCAAAACCCACAATCCTAAACCCTAAACCTTAAACCTTAAACCTTAAACCCCAAACCCTAAACCCTAAACCCTAAACCATAAACCCTAAACCCAGAACACTAAACGCTAAGCGATAAACCCTAAAACCCTAAATCCCAAACCCTAAATTCAAAACCTAAAACCCTAAACCCTAAAACGTAAACATAAAATACAAAACCCCAAACCCTAAACCCTAAACACAAAATACAAAACCCTAAACCCTAAACCCTAAACCCTTAACCCTTAACCATAAACTGTAAACTGTAATCCCTAAACACTAAATATTAACCCCAAATCTAAAACCTTAAACCCAAAACGCTAAACCATATACCCTAAACCCTTAACCCAAAACATAAAACCCTAAACCCTAAACCCTAAAACCCTAACACTAATCCCTAAAACCCTAACACTAATCCTTAAAACCCAAACCCTAAACCCTAAACCCAAAACCCTAAAGCCCTATATCCTAAACACAAAAATCTAAATCCTAAACCCTATACCCTAAACCAAAAATCTAAAACCCTATACCCTAAACCCTAAACCCTAGACCATAATCCCTAAACACTAAACTCTAAACCCTCAACCCTAAACCCTAAAATTTATAACCAAAAATCTACACCTTAAAACTAAACTGTAAAACCCTAAACCATAAAACCTAAGCCCTAAAACCCTAATCTACCCTTGGCCCTAAATCCCAAACCCCTAATCCTAGACCCGAAACCCTAAAGCCCTATACCCTAAACCCTAAACCCAAATACCCAAAACCCACAATCCTAAACCCTAAACCTTAAACCTTAAACCTTAAACCCCAAACCCTAAACCCTAAACCCTAAACCATAAACCCTAAACCCAGAACACTAAACGCTAAGCGATAAACCCTAAAACCCTAAATCCTAAACCCTAAATTCAAAACCTAAAACCATAAACCCTAAAACGTAAACATAAAATATAAAACCCCAAACCCTAAACCCTAAACACAAAATACAAAACCCTAAACCCTAAACCCTAAACCCTAAACCCTTAACCCTTAACCATAAACTGTAAACTGTAAACCCTAAATACTAAATATTAACCCCAAATCTAAAACCTTAAACCCAAAACGCTAAACCATATACCCTAAACCATTAACCCAAAACATAAAACCAAAACGCAAACACTAAACCCATAACCTCATATCATAAAACCCTAAACCCTAAATCCAAAACCCCAAATCCTAAACTCTAAATCCTTAACCCCAAACCCTAAACTCTAAACCGTAAACCCTAAACCCTAAGCCTTAAACCCTATACCCTAAATCCTAACCCCTACACTCTAAACCCAAAATCCTACACCGTAAAACTAAACCATAAAGCCTAAGGCGTAAAACCATAAACTACCCTAGTCCCTAACCCCGAAACCCTAAAGCCCTATATCTTAAACCCGAAAACCCTAAACCCCAAAACCTACACTGAAAATGCTAAGCCCTAAACCCTAAACCCTAAACACTAAACCCTAAAACCAAAACATTAATCCCAAATCTCTAATCTGTATACCCTAAACCAAAAGCCCTAAACCTTAAACCCTAAACCCTAAACAATATAGCCTAAATCCTATAACCTAAACCATAAACCCTAAACCCTGAACACAAAACCCTAAACCGTAAACTTTAAAACCTGAACCCAAAACCCGAAACCCTAAACCGTAAACCCTAAACCCTAAACCCTAAGCCCAAATCCCTAAACCTTAAACATTAAACGTTGAACCCGAAACCCTAACCATAAACCCTAAACCTTAACCCCCAAGCCCTAGACCCAAAACCCTAAACCTTAAAGCCTAAAGACTATACCCTAAGCTCTAAACCCTATACCGTAAATCCTAAACCCTACACTCTAAACTCACAATCGTACACCTTAAAACAAAACCCTAAAACCCTAAACCATAAAGTCTAAGCCTTAAAACCCTAACCTACCCTAGTCTCTAAACCCAAAACCCAATAGCCCTATACCCTAAAATCTAAACCCCTATACACAAAAACCAAAACTCTAAACCCTAAACCCTAAACCCTAAACCCTAAACCCCAAACCCCAAACCCCAAACCCCAAACTCAACACCCAAAACTCTAAACCATAAAAACCCTAAATCCTAAACACCAAACCCTAAACCCTAAACCCTAAACCCAAAAACCCTAAACCCTAAACTCTAAACCCTAAACCTAAACCTAAACCCGAAACCCAAACCCTAAACCCTAAACCCTAAACCCTAAATCCCAAACCCCTAACCCTAAACCTTAAACCCGAAAGCCTAAACCCTGAAGCCCTATACCCTAAACCCAAAACCCAAAACCCTAACACTAAACCCTAATCCCTAAACCCTAAAACCTATATACTAAACCCTAAACTTTCAAGCCTAGAACCCATACCCTTAATCCTAAGCCCTAAACCTTAAAGCCCAAAGCCTATACCTTAAACCAAACTCCCAAAACCCTAACTCCAAAACCATAAATCCTAAACCGTAAACGCTAGACCCTAAACCCAAAACCTAAAACCAAAAACACTACACCCCAAACCCTAAACCCTAAACCCTAAACCCTAAACCCTCAGCCCTAAACATTGAACCGTAAAAACTATACCCTAAACACTATACCCCTAAGCCATAAATCCTAAAACCTAAACAGAAAACCTAAAACCCTAAACATTAAACCCGAAGCACCAAATCCTAAATTGAAAAACCTAAATCCCAAACCCAAAACCCCACACTCGAAAACCCTAAACAATAAACCTCCCAACCTAATGCCTAAACCCAAAAACTTAAACCATAAACCCTAAAGCCTAAACCCCAAACCCAAAACCCTAAAACCCGAATCCCTAAACCCTAATACCTAAACCCTAAACCCTAAACACAATACACTAAACCATAAACCCTAAACCTTTAACCCAAAACACTAAACCCCAAACCCTAAATCCAAAAACCTAAATCCTAAATCCCAAACCCCAAAGCCCAAACGGTAAACCCTAAACCCTAACCCATAAACCTTAAAGCCAAAAACCTATACCCAAAACACTAAACGCAAAACCCTAAACGCTAAACCCTAAACACTAAACTCTAAACCTCTAAACCCTAAACACTAAACTCTAAACCGTAAACTCTAAGCCCAAAACACCAAAGCCTAACCCCTAAACCCTAGAGCCTAAAGCCTATACCTAAAACCCCAAACCCACGCCCAAACCCCTAAACCCTAAACCCTAAACCCCAAAACATACACCCAAAACCCTAAGCCCTAAACCCTAAACCCCAAAACATACACCCAAAACCCTAAGCCCTAAACCCTAAACCCTAAACACTAAACCCTAAACAATAACCCTAAAACCCTAAACCCTAAACTCTAAACCGAAAACCCAAACCCTAAACCCAAAAACCTATCCCTAAAACTTAAACACTAAATACTAAACATAAATCCTAAAAACCCTAAACCCAAAACCCTAAAACCTAAACTCTAAACCCAAAACATTAATCCCAAAACTCTAATCTGTATACCCAAACCTAAAACCCTATACATAAACTCTAAACCCCAAACCATAAAAGCCTAAAACCCAAAACAATAAATCCTAAACCCTAACCCCTAAACCTTAAACTCTAAACCCTAAACCTTAAAACCTTAAATCTAAACCCTAAACCCAAAACGTTAATCCCAAAACTCTAATCCTTATAACCTAAACCTAAAACCCTAAATCCTAAACACTAAACCCTAAATCGTAAACTATAAAACCTGGACCCGAAACCCTAAACCCTAAACCCTAAATCGTAAACAGTAAAACCTGAACCCTAAACCCAAAACCCTAAACCCTAAGCCCAAATCCCTAAACCTTAAACATTAAACCTTGAACCCTAAACCTTAATCCCCAAGCCCAAGACCTAAAGCCCTAAACCTTAAAGCCTAAAGACTATACCCTAATCCCTAAACCCTATACGCAAAATCCTACACCATAAAACTAAACCCTAAAACCCTAAACCATAAAGCCTAAGCTGCAAAACCCTTAACTACCCTAGTCCCTAAACCCAAAACTCTAAAGCCCTATACCCTAAACTCTCAACCCCTATACGCAACACGTAAACCCTTATAAACCCTAAAACCCAAACCCCAAACCCCAAACCCCAAACCCCAAACCCTACACCCAAAACCCTAAACCCTAAACCCTAAACCCCAAACCCTAAATACTACACCTTAAACCAAAAAAAATCCCAAGCCCTAAACCCAAACCCTAAACGCTAAACCCTAAACCCTAGAACGGAAACAGTAAATACTAAACCCTAAACCGTAAAAGTGAAACTCTAAACCCTAAATGCTAAACCCAAAACTTTTAACCATAAACGCCAAACACAAAACCCTAAAACGAAAGCATAAAACCCCAAACTATAAACCCTAGACCCTAAAACCCTAAATCCTAAATCCCAAACTCCTAACCCTAAACCTTAAACCCAAAAGTCTTAACCTTGAAGCTTTATACCCTAAACCCTAAACTCTAAACCCTAAACACTAAACCCTAATCTCTAAACCCTAAACCTTCAACCCTAAACCATAAATACTAAACCCTAAACCTTCAAGCCTAAAGCCCATAACCTAAATCCTAAATTCAAAACCATAAAGCCTAAAGCCTATTATACCATAAGCCCAACTCCCGAAACCCTAATTGCAAAACCATAAACCCTAAACCGTAAACCCTAGACCCCAAGCCAAAAACCCTAAACACTACACCCCAAACCCTAAACCCTATACCCTAAACACCGAACCGTAAAAACTATACCCTAAGCCATAAACCCTAAAACCTAAACTGCAAACCTAAAACCATAAACAATAAACCCCAAACACAAAACCCTAAACTGAAAAACCTAAACCCCAAACCCAAAACCCCAAACTCTATGCCCTAGACCCTACACCCTAAATTTTATACACGAAACCCAAAAACCTAAACCCAAAACCGCAATACATTAAACCCTAAAGCCTAAACCCCAAACCGCAAACCCTAAAGCCCAAATCCCTAAACCCTAAACCCTAAACGCAATACACTAAACCATAAAAAATAAACCCTAAACCCAAACCCTAAACCCGAAAACCTAAATCCTAAACCCCAAACCCCAAACCATAAACCCTAAACCCTAACCAATAAACCATAAAGCCTAAAGCCTAAAGCCTATACCCAAAACCCTAAGCCCTTAAACCGAAACCTTAAACCCTACAACCTATACCCTACACCTTAAACCCTAAAACCTTAACTCTAAACCCTAAACACTATTCCCAAAAACCCCAAACCGTCAAACACTAAACCAAAAACCCTAAACCATAAACTCTAAACCCTAATCCCTAAACCTAAAACACTAAACCCTAAACCCTAAACCAAAAACCCCTAAAACTATAAACCTAAACCCTCAACCTTATTCCCGGAACCATAAACCCTAAAACCCAAATCCTTGAACCCTAAACCCCAAACCTTATAAAACACTAAACCCTAAACCTTAAACCATAAAGCCCTAAAGCTATAAATCTAAACCCTAAACCTTATTCCCTGAACCATAAACCCTAAAACCCTAATCCCTGAACCCTAAACCCTAAACCCAAAACCCTACAACCCTTATCCCTAAAACCTAACCCTAAACCCTAAACCCTAAACCCTAAACCCTAAACCTTAAACCCTAAAACAAAAATCCGAAAACTTAAACTCTAAACCCTAAACCCGAAAACCCAAGTCATTAAACCCTAAGCCCAAAACCCAAAACCCCAAAACTTAAACCCTAAAGCCTAAACCTTAAAACTATAACCCTAAACCCAATATCCTAAACTCGAAACCCAGAAACCCTTATCCCTAAAACCGAACCCTAAACCCTAAACCCTAAACCTAATACCATATACCCCAAACCTTAAACCTTAAACAGTAAAGCCTAAACACTAAACCCTAAACCTTATACACTAAGCCCAAAAACTTAAACCCAAAACCTAAAACCAAAACACTAAACCCAAATCCCTAAATCCTTGAACCGTTAACCAAAAGCCCTGGACCATAAACCCAAAGCCCTCAAGCGTAAACCGCAAACCCAACTCCATAAACCCTAAACATTAAGCACTAAACCGTAAACCTTAAAACATATACCCGAATCCCTAAAACCTAAACCCTAAACCCTACACCATATACCCACAAACCTAAAATACTAAACCCTAAATCCTAAAGACTAAACCCTATAACCGAAACCCAAACAAAAAACTATAATCCTAAAACATGAAGCCCAAAAGCCTAAACCATAAACCCTAAACCAAAACCCTAAGCCCTAGACCCTAAACCCGAAACCTTGAACCCTAAACTCAAAACACTAAACCCTAGACCCAAACCCCTAAACCCTAAGCCCTAAACCCGAATCCCTAAACCAAAAACCTTAAACCTAAGCCCTAAACCCCAATCCCTATACCCCAAATGTTAAACACTAATGCCAAAAACCTAAACCCAAAGCACTAAAACAAAACCTGAAAACCCTAAACCGTTAACCCAAAACCATAAACCCGAAACCCAAAACCCTAAAGCCTAAAACCCAAACACTAAACCCTAATCCCTAAACTCTAAACGTAAAACACTAAACCCAAAACCTTAAAACATAAACCCTAAACCCTTACACCGAAACCCTAAACCCTACACCCTATGCCCTAAACCCTAAACCCTAAAACCATTAACCCTAAAACCTTAAACCTCAAGCCTAAAGCCTAAACCCTAAACCCTAAAACCCTTAACCCTAAACCCTAAACACTATTCCTAAAACCCCATACCCAAAACCGTTAACCCAAAACCATAAACCATAAACCATAAACCAAAAACTCTAAAGCCTAAAGCTCAAACACTAAATCAAAAACCCTAAACCATAAACTCTAAACCCTAATCCCTAAACCTAAAACACTAAACCCTAAACCTTAAACCATAAACCCTTAACCTCTAAACCTAAACCCTAAACACTATTCCTTGAACCATAAACCCTAAGACCCTAATCCCTGAACCCTAAACCCTAAACCTTAAACCCTAAACCCTAAACCCTAAACCCTAAAAAACCTATCCATAAAACCTAACCCTAAACCCTAAACCGTAAAACCTAAACCCTAAGACAAAAATCCTAAAACTTACACCCTAAACCCTAAACCCAAAAACCCAAATGCATAAACCCTAAGCGCAAAACACTAAACCCTAAACCCTAAACCCTAAGCCCTAAACACAAAAACCATAGTCCATCAACCCTAAGCCCAAAACCTTAAACACCAAACCCTAAACCCAACGCCCCAAACCCTAAACCCTAAACCCTCAACCCTCAACCCTAAACTAAAAACACTAAACCCTAAACCCTAAGCTCCGAACAAACCTTAGACCCTAAACCCTAAACCTAAAACCTAAACCCTAAACCCCAAATCCTGAACACTAAACCCTAATCCCTATCCCGAAACCTTAAACACCAAACCCAAAAACCTAAATACAAAACACTAAACCCAAAACCCTAAACCCTATACCATTAACCCAAAACCTTAAACCATAAACAAAAAATCCCAAAGCTTAAACCCAAAACACTAAACCCCTAAACCCTAAAACCATACGCACTTTGAAACCTAAACCCTCAAACCCTAATCCCTGAATGCTAAACCCTAAGCCTTAAACACTAAACCCTAAACCTTAAAACCTAAACCCTAAATCGTAAACCCTAAACCCTAAACCCTAAACCCTAAAACCTAAATACAAAACACTAAACCCAAAACCCTAAACCCTATACCATTAACCCAAAACCTTAAACCATAAACAAAAAATCCCAAAGCTTAAACCCAAAACACTAAACCCCTAAACAATAAAACCATACGCACTTTGAAACCTAAACCCTCAAACCCTAATCCCTGAATGCTAAACCCTAAGCCTTAAACACTAAACCCTAAAACTTAAAACCTAAACCCTAAATCGTAAACCCTAAACCCTAAACCCTAAACCCTAAACCCTAAACCCTAAACACTAAAACCCTTATCCCTAAAACCTAAACCGAAACCTTAAACCCTAAACCCTAAACCCAAAAACCCTAATGTTTAAACCCTACGCCTAAAACCCAAAACCCTAAACCTTATAACCCGAACCATAAACCCGAAACACTAAACCCTAAACCCTAAACCCTAAAGCCTAAGCCTCAAACCCTAAACCCAAAAACCTAAACCCAAAACTCTAAACGCTAAACCTAAACCCTAAACCTTAAACCCTGAACCCTTAGCCCATAACCGAAACCACAAATCCCAAACTCTAAACCCTAAACCCTAAATCTCTAAACCCAAACCCCTATCCCTAAACATTAAACACCAAACCGAAAAACCTAAATGCAAAACACTAAACCTTAAACCCTTGACCCTAAACCCAAAACCTAAACCTTGGCCCCAAACTATAAACCTAAAACCTAAACCATAAACCCTAGTCCCCGAGACCTAAACCTTAAACACTAAACCCAAATACCTAAACCGAAAACACTAGACCCAAAACACTAAACCTCAAACCCAAAAACATTAAACCCGAAAATCAAAAATCAAAACACAAAACACAAAACCCAAAACCCAAAACCCAAAACCCTAAACTGTGGACCTAAAACCATAAGCCCTAATCCCAAAACCTAAAGCCTAAACCCCAAACCCTAAACCCCGAACCGTAAACACGAAACCCTAAACCCTAATCCCAAAACCAAAAATCTTAAACACTAAACCCTAAACCTTAAACCCTAAGCCCTAATCACAAAAACCTAAACCCTACACCCTCTACGCTAAACCCTAAACCCTAAAATCCTAATCCCTAAACCCTAAACCCTAAACCCTAAACCCTAAACCCTAAACCCTAAACCCTAAACCCTAAACCCTAAAACAAAAATCCTAAAACCAAAAACCATAATCGTTAAACATGAAGCCCAAAAGCCTAAACCCTAAACCCTAAACCCAAAACCCAAAACCCAAAACCCAAAACCCAAAACCCAAAACCCTACACTCTAAACCCAAAATCCTACACCTTAAAACTAAACCTTAAAACCCTTAACCATAAAGCCTAAGCCGTAAAACCCTAAACTACCTTAGTCCCTAACCCCAAAACCCTAACCCTGAAAACCCTAAACCCAACACCCAAAACCCAAAACCCTAAACTCTAAACCCCAAACCCTAAACCCCAAACCCTAAGCCCTAAACCTTAAACCCTAAACACTAAACCCTAAACAATAACCCTAAAATCCTAAACCCCAAACCCTAAACCCTAAACCCTAAACCCTAACCCTAAACCCAAAACCCTAAAACCTAAAACATAAACACTAAATACTTAAACCTAAATGCTGAAAAGGAAACCCTAAACACTAAACCCTAAACCCTAAATGCTAAACCCAAAACCCCTAACACTAAACCCCAAACACAAAACCCCCAAAACGAAAGCATAAAACCCAAAACTATAAACACTAGACCCTAAAACCCTAAACCCTAAATCCCAAACCCCTAACCCAAAACCCTAAACCCTAAAGCCTTAAACCTTGAAGCCCTATACCCTAAACTCTAAACCCTAAACCATAAAAGCCTAAAACCAAAAACCACAAATCCTAAACCCTAAACCCTAAACCTTAAACTCTAAACCCTAAACCCTAAACCCTAAACCCTAAACCCTAAACCCTAAACCCTAAACCCTAAACCCTAAACATTAATCCCAAATCTCTAATATGTATACCCTAAACCTAAAACCCTAAACCTTAAACACTAAACCCTAAACATTATAGCCTAAAGCCTATACCCTAAACCATAAACCCTAAACCATAAACCATAAACCCTAAACCCTGAATCCTGAACACTAAACCCTAAACCGTAAACTTTAAAACTTGAATCCAAATCCCTAAACCCTAAACCCTAAACCCTAAGGCCAAATCCCTAAACCCTAACCGTAAACCCTAAACCTTAATCCCCAAGCCATAGGCCTAGAACCCTAAACCTTAAAGCCTCAAGACTATACCCTAAGCTCTAAACCCTATACCCTAAATGCTAAACTCCATACTCTAAACTCACAATTGTACACCTTAAAACAAAACCCTAAAACCCTAACCATAAAGCCTAAGCCTTAAAACCATAAACTACCCTAGTCTCTAAACCCAAAACCCTATAGCCCAACACCCTAAAACCTAAACCCTTATACGCAACACCCAAAACCCTAAACCCAAAATCCCAAACCCCAAACCCAACACCCAAAACCCTAAACCATAAACCCTAAACCCTACAAACTAAACCCTAAACCCTAAACCCTAAAACCCTAAACCCTAAACTCTAAACCCTATACCTAAAACCCAAATCCTAAACCCTATACCTAAAACCCAAACCCTAAACCCTAGAACATAAACACTAAATACTAAACCTAAACCATAAAAATGGAACTCTAAACCCAAAACCCTTAACCCTAAACCCTAAATACAAAACCCAAAAATGAAAGCATAAAACCCCAAACTATAAACCCTCAGCCCTAAAACCCTAAACCTTAAGTGCCAAACCCCTAACCCTAAACCTTAAACCTTAAACCCGAAAGTCTAAACCCTGAAGCCCTATACCCTAAACCCTAAACACTAAATCCTAATCCCTAATCCGTAACCGTAAATACTAAACCCTAAACCTTCAAGCCTAGAGCCCATACCCTAAATCCTATATCCCAAACCCCAAACCCAACACCCAAAACCCTAAACCAAAAACCCTAAATCCTACACACTAAACCCTAAACCCTAAAACCCTAAACCCTAAACCCTAAACCCTAAACCCTGTACCTGAAATCCAAACCCTAAACCCTAAACCCTAAACCCTAGAACATAAACACTAAATACTAAACCTAAACCGTAAAAAAGGAACTCTAAACCCAAAACCCTTAACCCTAAACCCTAAATACAAAACCCAAAAATGAAAGCATAAAACCCCAAACTATATACCCTCAGCCCTAAAACCCTAAACCCTAAATCCCAAATCCCTAACCCTAAATCTTAAACCCGAAAGCCTAAACCCTGAAGCCATATACCCTAAACCCTAAACACTAAACCCTAATCCCTAATCCGTAACCGTAAATACTAAACCCTAAACCTTCAAGCCAAGAGCCCATACCCTAAATCCTAAATCCCAAACCCTAAACCCAACACCCAAAACCTAAACCATAAACCCTAAACCGTAAACCCTAAACCCTATACCTGAAACCGAGACCCTAAACCCTAAACCCTAAACCCTAGAACATAAACACTAAATACTAAACCTAAACCATAAAAATGGAACTCTAAACCCAAAACCCTTAACCCTAAACCCTAAATACAAAACCCAAAAATGAAAGCATAAAACCACAAACTATAAACCCTCAGCCCTAAAACCCAAAACCCTAAATCCCAAACCCCTAACCCTAAACCTTAAACCCGAAAGCCTAAACCCTGAAGCCCTATACCCTAAAACCTAAACACTAAACCCTAATCCCTAATCCATAACCGTAAATACTAAACCCTAAACCTTAAAGCCTAGAGCCCATACCCTAAATCCTAAAGCCTAAACCTTAAAGCCCAAAGCCTATACCTTAAACACAACTCCCAAAACCCTAACTCCAAAACCATAAACCCGAAACCGAAAACCG
>NW_024868432.1:17933-44709 GCF_013358625.1 Macadamia integrifolia | reverse complement strand
TGATCTGATGAGCTTATATTAGTTGTGTGTATGCTGTGGTGGAATACAGTATCTGATGATCCTGGCAGGTTTGGGTTAACCGGTGTTAACTCGGTCACTGGCCCGGTTCAGTGTGAACGGGGTGTGACAGTAAATACTAAACCCTAAACCTTCAAGCCTAGAGCCCATACCCTAAATCCAAAATCCCAAACCCCAAACCCCAAACCCCAAACCCCAAACCCCAAACCCAACACCCAAAACCCTAAACCATAAACCATAAACCCTAGAAACTAAACCCAAAACCCTAAACCCTAAAACCCTAAACCCTAAACCCTAAACCCTATACCTAAAACCCAAACCCTAAACCCTAAACCCTAGAACATAAACACTAAATACTAAACCTAAACCATAAAAATGGAACTCTAAACCCAAAACCCTAAATACAAAACCCAAAAATGAAAGCATAAAACCCCAAACTATAAACCCTCAGCCCTAAAACCCTAAACCCTAAATCCCAAACCCCTAACCCTAAACCTTAAACCCGAAAGCCTAAACCCTGAAGCCCTATACCCTAAACCCTAAACACTAAACCCTAATCCCTAATCCATAACCGTAAATACTAAACCCTAAACCTTAAAGCCTAGAGCCCATACCCTAAATCCTAAACCCTAAACCTTAAAGCCCAAAGCCTATACCTTAAACACAACTCCCAAAACCCTAACTCCAAAACCATAAACCCGAAACCGAAAACCGTAAACCTTAGACCATAAACCCAAAACCATAAACGCTACATCCCAAACCCTAAACACTAAACCCTAAGCCCTAAACACTGAACCATAAAACTATACCCTAAACACTATACCCTAAGCCATAAATCCTAAAACTTAAACCGAAAACCTAAAACCCTTAACAATAAACCCTAAACACAAAATCCTACCCCAAACCCAAAACCCCAAACTCCAAAATCCTAAACGATAAACCTCACAACCTAAAGCCTAAAGCCTAAACCCTAAACCCTAAACCCTAAACACTAAACCCTAAACCCTAAACCCAAAAACTTAAACCATAAACCCTAATGCCTAAACCCAAAACCCCAAACCCAAAAACCCGAATCCCTAAACCCTAAACCCTAAACACAATACACTAAACCATAAACCCTAAACCTTAAACCCGAAACACTAAACCCCAACCCCTAAACCCAAAAACCTAAATCCTAAACCCCAAACCCCGAACCATAAACCCTAAACCCTAACCCATAAACCTTAAAGCTAAAAACCGATACCCAAAACACTAAACGCAAAATCGTAAACCCTAAACACTAAAGTCTAAACCGTAAACTCTGAGCCCAAAACACCAAAGCCTAACCCCTAAACCCTAAACCGTAAACCCTATAGCCTAAATCCTATACCTAAAACCCCAAAACCTATACCCAAAACCATACACCACAAACCTTAACTCTTAACCCTAAACCCTAAAACCCAAAACCCCAAACCCCAAACTGCAAACCCCAAACCTCAAACACTAAACCCTAAACCCACCCTAAACCCTAAACCCTAAACCCTAAACCCTAAAGCTAAAACCCAAACCCTAAACCCTAAACACTAAACCATAATCCCTAAACCTTAAACCCTAAACCGTAAATCGTAGGCCCTATACCCAAAACCCAAGACCCTAAACACTACATCCTAAAACCTAAACCCTAATCCCTAAACCCTAAACCCAATACCATAAACCCTAAACCCTAAACCCAAAACCCCAAACCACCCTAAACCCTAAATCGTAAATCGTACACCCAAAACCCTAGACCCTAAACACAAAACACAAATCCCTAATCCCTACACCCTAAACCCTAAACCCTAAACCCAAAACCCAAAACCTTAAACAATATACCCAAAACCGTAGACCCTAAACACTACACCCTAAACCCTAAACCTTAAACTCTAAACCCTAAACCCTAAATCCTAAACCCGAATCCCAAAACCCTAATCTGTATACTCTAAACCTAAAACTCAAAACCTTAAACCCAGAACCCTAAACATTAAAGCCTAAATCCTCTACCAAAAAACCTAAACACTAAACCCTAAACCATAAACACTAAACCCTAAACCGTAAACCATAAAGCTTAAAACCTGAACCCTAAACAATTAATCTTAAACCCTAAACCGTAAGCCAAAATCCCTTAAACCGTGAACCCTGAACACTAAACCCTAACCGTAAACCCTAAACCGTAATCCCCATACCCTAGTCCCAAAACCCTAAACCTTAAACCCTAAAGCCTATACCCTAAGCAATAAACCCTATACCCTAAATCCTAACCCCTACACTCTAAACCTAAAATCCTGCACCTTAAAACTAAACCCTAAAACCCTAAACCATAAAGCCTTAGACGTAAAACCCAAAACTACCCTAGTCCCTAAACCTGAAACCCTAAAGCCCTATACCCTAAGCCTGAAACCTCTAAACCGACCCAAAACCCTAAACCCTAAACACTAAACCCAACACCCAAAACCCTAAGCCCTAAACCCTAAACCCTAAACACTAACCCCTAAACAATAACCCTGAAATCCTAAACCATAAAATCTAAACCCAAAACCCTAAACCTTGAACCCAAAACCCAAAACCCTAAAACTTTAACACTAAATAGTAAACCCTAAATCCTAAAAGGAAACCCTAAACCCCAAACCCTAAAGCCTAAACCTTGAAGCCCTATAGCCTAAACTCTAAACCCTAAACCCTAAACCCTAAACCTTAAAAGCCTAAAACCCAAAACCATAAATTCTAAACCCTAAACCATAAACCTTAAACTCTACACCCTAAACCTTTAAACCTTAAATCTAAACCCTAAACCCAAAACATTAATCCCAAAACTCTAATCCGTATACCAAAAACCTAAAACCCTAAACCCTAAACACTAAACCCTAAACATTAAAGCCTAAGGCCTCTACCCTAAACCCTAAACCATCAACCCTAAATCCTAAACACTATACCCTAAATCGTAAACTATAATACTTGAACCCTAAACCCAAAGCCCAAATCCCTTTACCTTAAACATTAAACCTTGAGCCCTAAACCCTAAACATAAACCCTAAACCTTAATCCCTAAGCCCAAGACCCAAAACCCTAAGCCTTAAAGCCTAAAGACTATACCCTAAGCCCTAAACCCTATACCCTAAATCCTAAACTCTACATTGTAAACTCAAAATCCTAGACCATAAAACTAAACCCTAAAACCCTAAACCATAAAGCCTAAGCCACAAAACCCTAAACTACCCTAGCCCTAAACCCAAAATCCTAAAGCCCTATACCCTAAACCCTCAAACCCTATACGCAACACCTAAACCCCTATAAACCCTAAAACCCAAATCCCAAATCCCAAACCCTAGACCCCAAACTCAAAACCCTACACCCAAAACCCTAAACCATAAACCCTAAACCCTAAACACTAAACCCTAAACCATAAAAAAATCCTAAACCCTAAACCCAAAACCTAAACCCTAAACCCTAAGCCCTAGAACTTAAACACTAAATATTGAACCCTAAACCCTAAACGCTAAACCCTGAACCCTAAACCCTAAACCCCAAACACAAAACCCTAAAACGAAAGCATAAAACCCCAAACTATAAACCCTAGACCCTAAAACCCTAAATCCTAAATCCCAAACTCCTAACCCGAAAGCCTAAACCCTGAAGCTCTATACCCAAAACCCTAAACCCTAAACAGTAAACCCTAAACATTAAAGCCTAAAGCCTATACCAAAAAACCTAAACACTAAACCCTAAACCATAAACACTAAACCCTAAACCGTAAACCATAAACCTTAAAACCTGAACCCTAAACATATAATCTTAAACCCTAAACCGTAAGCCAAAATCCCTAAACCTTAAACCGTGAACCCTGAACACTAAACCCTAACCGTAAACCCTAAACCGTAATCCCCATACCCTAGTCCCAAAACCCTAAACCTTAAAGCCTAAAGCCTATACCCTAAGCAATAAACCCTATACCCTAAATCCTAACCCCTACACTCTAAACCTAAAATCCTGCACCTTAAAACTAAACCCTAAAACCCTAAACCATAAAGCCTAAGCCGTAAAACCCAAAACTACCCTAGTCCCTAAACCTGAAACCCTAAAGCCCTATACCCTAAGCCTGAAACCTCTAAACCCAACACCCAAAACCCTAAACCCTAAACACTAAACAACCCTAAACAATAACCCTGAAATCCTAAACCATAAACTATAAACCCAAAACCCAAACCTTGAACCCAAAACCAGAAACCCAAAACCCTAAATCTTTAACACTAAATAGTAAACCCTAAATCCTAAAAGGAAACCCTAAACCCCAAACCCTAAAGCCTAAACCTTGAAGCCCTATACCCTAAACTCTAAACCCTAAACCATAAAAGCCTAAAACCCAAAACCATAAATTCTAAACCCTAAACCATAAACCTTAAACTCTACACCCTAAACTTTAAAACCTTAAATCTAAACCCTAAACCCAAAACATTAATCCCAAAACTCTAATCCGTATACCAAAAACCTAAATCCCTAAACCCTAAACACTAAACACTAAACCCTAAGCATTAAAGCCTAAAGCCTCTACCCTAAACCCTAAACCCTAAACCCTAAACCATCAACCCTAAATCCTAAACACTATACCCTAAATCGTAAACTATAATACTTGAACCCTAAACCCTAAGCCCAAATCCCTTTACCTTAAACATTAAACCTTGAACCCTAAACCCTAAACATAAACCCTAAACCTTAATCCCTAAGCCCAAGACCCAAAACCCTAAGCCTTAAAGCCTAAAGACTATACCCTAAGCCCTAAACCCTATACCCTAAATCCTAAACTCTACATTCTAAACTCAAAATCCTAGACCATAAAACCAAACCCTAAAACCCTAAACCATAAAGCCTAAGCCACAAAACCCTAAACTACCCTAGCCCTAAACCCAAAACCCTAAAGCCCTATACCCTAAACCCTCAAACCCTATACGCAACACCTAAACCCCTATAAACCCTAAAACCCAAAACCCAAATCCCAAACCCTAGACCCCAAACCCAAAACCCTACACCCAAACCCCTAAACCCTAAACACTAAACCCTAAACCATAAAAAAATCCTAAACCCTAAACCCAAAACCTAAACCCTAAACCCTAAGCCCTAGAACTTAAACACTAAATACTAAACCCTAAACCCTAAACCCAAAACTTTTAACCCTAAACCCCAAACACAAAACCCTAAAACGAAAGCATAAAACCCAAACTATAAAACCTAGACCCTAAAACCCTAAATACTAAATCCCAAACTCCTAACCCTAAACCTTAAACCCGAAAGCCTAAACCCCGAAGCTCTATACCCAAAACCCTAAACCCTAAACATTAAAGCCTAAAGCCTCTACCAAAAAACCTAAACACTATACCCTAAACCATAAATACTAAACCCTAAACCGTAAACCATAAACCTTAAAACCTGAACCCTAAACAATTAATCTTAAACCCTAAACCGTAAGCCAAAATCACTAAACCTTAAACCGTGAACCCTGAACACTAAACCCTAACCGTAAACCCTAAACCGTAACCCCCATAACCTAGTCCCAAAACCCTAAACCTTAAAGCCTAAAGCCTATACCCTAAATCCCAACCCCTACACTCTAAACCTAAAATCCTGCACCTTAAAACTAAACCCTAAAACTCTAAACCATAAAGCCTAAGCCGTAAAACCCTAAACTACCCTAGTCCCTAAACCTGAAACCCTAAAGCCCTATACCCTAAGCCTGAAACCTCTAAACCCAACACCCTAAACCCTAAACCCTAAACACTAAACCCAACACCCAAAACCCTAAGCCCTAAACCCTAAACCCTAAACACTAAACCCTAAACAATAACCCTGAAATCCTAAACCATAAACTCTAAACCCAAAACCCAAACCTTGAACCCAAAACCCAAAACCCTAAAACTTTAACACTAAATACTAAACCCTAAATCCTAAAAGGAAACCCTAAACCCCAAACTCTAAACCCTAAACCATAAAAGCCTAAAACCCAAAATCATAAATTCTAAACCCTAAACCATAAACCTTAAACTCTACACCCTAAACATTAAAACCTTAAATCTAAACCCTAAACCCAAAACATTAATCCCAAAACTCTAATCTGTATACCAAAAACCTAAAACCCTAAACCCTAAACACTAAACCATAAACATTAAAGCCTAAAGCCTCTACCCTAAACCCTAAACCATCAACCCTAAATCCTACACACTATACCCTAAATCGTAAACTATAATACTTGAACCCTAAACCCTAAGACCAAATCCCTTTACCTTAAACATTAAACCTTGAACCCTAAACCCTAAACATAAACCCTAAACCTTAATCCCTAAGCCCAAGACCCAAAATCCTAAGCCTTAAAGCCTAAAGACTATACCCCAAGCCCTAAACCCTATACCCTAAATCCAAAACTCTACATTCTAAACTCAAAATCCTAGGCCATAAAAACAAACCCTAAAACCCGAAACCATAAAGCCTAAGCCACAAACCCTAAACTACCCTAGCCTTAAACCCAAAACCCTAAAGCCCTATACCCTAAACCCTCAAACCCTATACGCAACACCTAAACCACTATAAACCCTAAAACCCAAATCCCAAATCCCAAACCCTAGACCCCAAACCCAAAACCCTACACCCAAAACCCTAAACCATAAACCCTAAACCCGAAACACTAAACTCTAAACCATAAAAAAATACTAAACCCTAAACCCTAAGCCCTAGAACTTAAACACTAAATACTAAACCCTAAACCCTGAACGCTAAACCTAAAACTTTTAACCCTAAACCCCAAACACAAAACCCTAAAACGAAAGCATAAAACCCCAAACTATAAACCCTAGACCCTAAAACCCTAAATCCTAAATCCCAAACTCCTAACCCTAAACCTTAAACCCGAAAGCCTAAACCCTGAAGCTCTATACCCAAAACCCTAAACCCTAAACACAAAACCCTAAACATTAAAGCCTAATGCCTCTACCAAAAAACCTAAACACTAAACCCTAAACCATAAACACTAAACCCTAAACCGTAAACCATAAACCTTAAAACTTGAACCCTAAACAATTAATCTTAAACCCTAAACCGTAAGCCAAAGTCCCTAAACCTTAAACCGTGAACCCTGAACACTAAACCCTAATCGTAAACCCTAAACCGTAATCCCCATACCCTAGTCCCAAAACCCTAAACCTTAAAGCCTAAAGCCTATACCCTAAATCCTAACCCCTACACTCTAAACCTAAAATCCTGCACCTTAAAACTAAACCCTAAAACCCTAAACCCTAAAGCCTAAGCTGTAAAACCCTAAACTACCCTAGTCCCTAAACCTGAAACCCTAAAGCCCTATACCCTAAGCCTGAAACCTCTAAACCCAACACCCAAAACCCTAAACCCTAAACACTAAACCCAACACCCAAAACCCTAAGCCCTAAACCCTAAACCCTAAACACTAAACCCTAAACAATAACCCTGAAATCCTAAACCATAAACTCTAAACCCAAAACCAAAACCTTGAACCCAAAGCCCAAAACCCTAAAATTTTAACACTAAATACTAAACCCTAAATCCTAAAAGGAAACCCTAAACCCCAAACCCTAAAGCCTAAACCTTGAAGCCCTATACCCTAAACTCTAAACCCTAAACCATAAAAGCCTAAAACCCAAAACCATAAATTCTAAACCCTAAACCATAACCTTAAACTCTACACCCTAAACCTTAAAACCTTAAATCTAAACCCTAAACCCAAAACATTAATCCCAAAACTCTAATCCGTATACCAAAAACCTAAAACCCATAAACCCTAAACACTAAACCCTAAACATTAAAGCCTAAAGCCTCTACCCTAAACCCTAAACCATCAACCCTAAATCCTAAACACTATACCCTAAATCGTAAACTATAGTACTTGAACCCTAAACCCTAAGCCCAAATCCCTTTACCTTAAACATTAAACCTTGAACCCTAAACCCTAAACATAAACCATAAACCTTAATCCCTAAGCCCAAGACCCAAAACCCTAAGCCTTAAAGCCTAAAGACTATACCCTAAGCCCTAAACCCTATACCCCAAATCCTAAACTCTACATTCTAAATTCAAAATCCTAGACCATAAAACTAAACCCTAAAACCCTAAACCATAAAGCCTAAGCCACAAAACCATAAACTACCCTAGCCCTAAACCCAAAACCCTAAAGCCCTAAACCCTCAAACCCTCAAACCCTATACGCAACACCTAATCCCCTATAAACCCTAAAGCCCAAATCCCAAACCCCAAACCCTATACCCCAAACCCAAAACCCTACACCCAAAACCCTAAACCATAAGCCCTAAACCATAAAAAAATCCTAAACGCTAAACCCAAAACCTAAACCCTAAACCCTAAGCCCTTGAACTTAAACACTAAATACTAAACCCTAAACCCTAAACGCTAAACCCTGAACTTTTAACCCTAAACCCCAAACACAAAACCCTAAAATGAAAGCATAAAACCCCAAACTATAAACCCTAGACCCTAAAACCCTAAATCCTAAATCCCAAACTCCTAACCCTAAACCTCAAACCCGAAAGCCTAAACCCTGAAGCTCTATACCCAAAACCCTAAACCCTAAACACTAAACCCTAATCCCTGAACCCTAAACCTTAAACCCTAAACCCTAAACCTTTAAGCCTAAAGCCCATAACCTAAATCTTAAACCCAAAAGCTTAAATCCCAAAGCCTATACCTTAAGCCCTACTCCCGAAACCCTAACTACAAAACCATAAACCCTAAACCGCAAACCATAGACCCCAAACCAAAAACCCTAAACACTAGACCCCAAACCCTAAACCCTAAACCCTATACCCTAAACACTGAACCGTAAAAACTATACCCCAAATACTATACCCTAAGCTATAAACCCTAAAACCTAAACCGCAAACCTAAAACCATAAACAATAAACCCCAAACACAAAACCCTAAACTGAAAAACCTAAACCCCAAACCCAAAACCAAAAACCCTAAACACTAGACCCCAAACCCTAAACCCTAAACCCTAAACCGTATACCCTAAACACTGAACCGTAAAAACTATACCCCAAATACTATACCCTAAGCTATAAACCCTAAAACCTAAACCGCAAACCTAAAACCATAAACAATAAACCCCAAAGACAAAACCCTAAACTGAAAAACCTAAACCCCAAACCCAAAACCCCAAACACTAAGCCCTAGACCCAACACCATAAATTTTATACCCTAAGCCCAAATACCTAAACCCAAAACCCTAAACACTAAACCTCAGAACCTAAAGCCTAAACGCTAAACCCTAAACCCTAAACCCTAAACCTTAAACCCTAAACCCAAAACCCAAAACCCAAAACCATAAACCATAGACCCGAAAGCCTAAACCCAAAACCGCAAACCCTAAAACCCAAATCCCCAAACACTAAACCCTAAACGCAATACACTAAACAACGAAAAATAAACCCTAAACCCCAAACCATAAACCCTAAACCCTAACCCATAAACCTTAAAGCCTAAAGCCTATACCCAAAACCCTAAGCCCATAAACCGAAACCGTAAACCCTACGACCTATACCCTACACCCTAAACCCTAAAACCCTTAACTCTAAACCCTAAACACTATTCCCAAAAACCCCAAACCCTAAACCGTTAACCCAAAACCATAAACCACAATCCAGAAACCCTAAAGCCTAAAGCTCAAACACTAAACCAAAAACCCTAAGCCATAAACTCTAAACCCTAATCCCTAAACCTAAAACACTAAACCCTAAACCTTAAACCCTAAACCCCTAACCTGTAAACCTAAACCCTAAACCTTATTCCCTGAACCGCAAACCCTAAAACCCTAATCCCTGAACCCTAAACCCTAAACAGTATACCCTAAACCTAAAACCCTAAAACCCTTATCCCAAAAACCTAACCCTAAACCCTAAACCCTAAACCCTAAACCATAAACCGTGAACCCTAAATCAAAAATCCTAAAACTTACACTCAAAACCCTAAACCCAAAAACCCTAATGCAAAAACCCTAAGGGCAAAACACTAAACCCTAAACCCGAAAACCCTAGTCATTAAACCCTAAGCCCAAAACCCTACACCCTAAACCTTAAACCCTAAAGCCTAAACCTTAAAACCATAACCCAAAACCCTATACCCTAAACTGAACCCTAAACCCCAAAAGCAAAATCCTGAAAGCTACACCTTAAACCATACACGCAAAAAACCTAATTCTCAAATCCCATGCCCCAAACCCTAAACCCTAAACCCTAAACCTAATACCTTATACCCCAAACCTTAAACCCTAAACACTAAAGCCCAAACACTAGACCCTAAACCTTAAACACTAAACCCAAAAACTTAAACCCAAAACCTAAAACCAAAACAGTAAACCCTAAACACTAAACCTTTAACCCTAGACCCAAAAACCTAAGCCCAAAACACTAAACCCAAATCCCTAAATCCTTAACCGTTAACCAAAAACCCTGAACTGCAAACCCAAAGCCCTCAAGCGTAAACCGCAAACCCAACTCCCTAAAACCTAAACATTAAGCACGAAACCCTAAACCTTAAAACATATACCTGAATCCCTAAAACTGAAACCCTAAACCCTACACCATATACCCACAACCCTAAAATACTAAACCCTAAACCCTAAACCTTATAACCGAAACCCTAAAACAAAAAACCCTAATCCT
The DNA here is from genome assembly GCF_013358625.1 of Macadamia integrifolia. Lineage (NCBI taxonomy): Eukaryota > Viridiplantae > Streptophyta > Magnoliopsida > Proteales > Proteaceae > Macadamia > Macadamia integrifolia. The sequence goes on along the minus strand of NW_024868432.1, from coordinate 33,985 downwards.
AAAACATGAAGCCCAAAAGCCTAAACCCTAAACCCTAAACCCTAAACCCTAAACCCAAACCCTAAACCCTAGACCCTAAACCTGAAACCCTGAACCCTAAACTCAAAACACTAAACCCTAAACCTAGACCCTAAACCCTAAACCCTAAACCCTAAACCCTAAACCCTGAACCCTAAACCCTAAACCCTGAACCCTAAACCCTGAACCCTAAACCCTAAACCCAAAACACTAAAACCCTTATCCCTAAACCCTAATCTAAAACACTAAACCCTAAACTCTAAACCCAAAAACACTAATGCTTAAACCCTACGCCCAAAACCCTAAACCCTAAATCTTATACCCCGAACCATAAACCCTAAACCCTAAACCCTAAACCCTAAACCCTAAAGCCTAAGCCTCTAACCGTAAACCCAAAAACCTAAACCCAAAACTCTAAACGCTAAACCCCAAACTCAAAACCTTAAACCCTCAACCCTCAACCCTCAACCCTCAACCCTCAACCCTCAACCCTAAGCCCCAAAACCTTAAACCCAAATCCCTATCCCAAAACCATAAACACCAAACCCAAAAACCTAAATGCAAAACACTAAACCTTAAACCCTTGACCCTAAACCCCAAACCCCAAACCTGTAAACCTAAACCCTAAACCCTAGTCCCCAAGACCTAAACCTTAAACACTAAACCGAAACACCTAAACCCAAAACATAAAACACAAAACACTAAACCCAAAACACTAAACCTTAAACCCGAAAACCGAAAACCTAAACACAAAACACTAAACCCAAAACCCTAAACCGTTGATCTAAAACCATAAGCCCGAATCCCAAAACCTAGATCCTAAACAAAAAACCCTAATCCCCGAACCCTAAACACGAAATCCTCAACCCAAATCCCTAAACCGAAAATCTTAAACACTAAACCCTAAACCTTAAACCCAAAGCCCTAATCACTAAAACCTAAACCCTACAGCCTATACGCTAAACCCTAAACCCTAAAATCCTATTCCCTAAACCCTAAATCCTAAACCCTAAACCCTAAACCCTAAACCCTAAACCCTAAACCCTAAAACCAAAATCCTAAAACCAAAAACCATAATCGTTAAACATGAACCCCAAAAGCCTAAATCCCAAACCCTAAACCCAAAACCCTAAACCCTAAACCCCAAACCCTAAACTCATAACACTAAAACCTTCAACCCTGGACCAATCCCGAAACAAAAACCCCAAAGCCCAATCCCTAAACCTTAAACCCTTGACCGAACCCAAAACCAAAAGCCCAAAGCCCAAACCCTAAACCCTAAGCCCTAAACCCCAATCCCAAAAACCTAAACCTTAATCACTAAACCCAAACCTTAAACCCAATGCTCTAATCACTAAAACCTAAACCCTACACCCTATACGCTAAACCCTAAATCCTAAAATCCTAATCCCAAAACACTAAACCCAAAACCGTAAACAATATACCCAAAACCGTAGACCCTAAACCCTACACCCTAAACCCTAAACCTTAAACTCTAAACCCTAAACCCAAAACCCTAAACCATAAACCCTAAACCCTAAACCCAAATCCCAAAACCCTAATCCGTATACTCTAAACCTAAAACCCTAAACCTTAAACCCTAAACCCTAAACAGTAAACCCTAAACATTAAAGCATAAAGCCTCTACCCAAAAACCTAAACCCTAAACCATAAAGCCTAAACCCTAAACAACAAACACTAAACCCTAAACCGTAAACCATAAACCTTAAAACCTAAACCCTAAACAATTAATCTTCAACCCGAAACCCTAAGCCAAAATCCCTAAACCTTAAATCGTGAACCCTGAACCCTGAACTCTAACCGTAAACCCTAAATCGTAATCCCCAAATCCTAGACTCAAAACCCAAAACCTTAAAGCCTAAAGCCTATACCCTAAGCATTAAACCCTATACCCTAAATCCTAACCCCTACACTCCAAACCCAAAATCCTGCGTCTTAAAACTAAACCCTAAAACCCTGAACCATAAAGCCAAAGCCGTAAAACCCTAAAAACCCAACACCCAAAACCCTAAACCCTAAACCCAAACCATACACCCAAAACCCTAAGCCCTAAACCCTAAACCCTAACAACTAAACCCTAAATAATAACCTTAAAACCCTAAACCCTAACAACTAAACCCTAAACAATAACCTTAAAACCCTAAACCTTAAACTCTAAACCCAAAACCCAAACCCTGAACCCAAAACCCTAAACCCTAAAACTTTAACACTAAATCCTAAAAAGGAAACCCTAAACCCTAAACCCTAAAGGCTAAACCATGAAGCCCTATACCCTAAACTCTAAACCCTAAACCATAAAAGCCAAAAACCCAAAACCATAAATCCTAAACCCTAAACCCTAAACCCTAAACCCTAAACCTTAAACTCTAAACCCTAAACCTTAAAACCTTAAATCTAAATCCTAAACCCAAAACATTAATCCCAAAACTCTAATCCGTATACCATAAACCTAAAACCCTAAACCCTAAACACTAAACCCTAAACATTAAAGCCTAAAGCCTCTACCCTAAACCCTAAACCATCAACCCTAAACCATCAACCCTAAACCCGAAACACTAAACCCAAAACACTAAACCCTAAATCGTAAACTATAAAACTTGAACCATAAACCCTAAACCCTAAACCCTAAACCCTAAACCCTAAACCCTAAACCCAAAGCCCAAATCCCTAAACCTTAAACATTAGACCTTGAACCCTAAACCCTAAACCCTAAACGTAAACCCAAAACCTTAATCCCTAAGCCCAAGACCCAAAACCCTAAACCTTAAATCCTAAAGACTATACCCTAAGCACTAAACCCTATACCCTAAATCCTAAACTCTACATTCTAAACTCAAAATCCTACACCATAAAACTAAACCCTAAAACCCTAAACCATAAAGCCTAAGCTGCAAAACCCTAAACTACCCTAGTCCCTAAACCCAAAACCCTAGAGCTCTATACCCTAAACCCTCAACCCCTATACGCAACACCTAAACCCCTATAAACCCTAAAACCCAAACCCCAAACCCCAAACCCCAAACCCCAAACCCTAGACCCCAAACCCCAAACCCTACACCCAAAAACCTAAACCATAAACCCTAAACCCTAAACACTAAACCCTAAACCCTAAACCCTAAACCCTAAATGCTAAACCAAAACTTTCAACCCTAAACGCCAAACACAAAACCCTAAAACGAAAGCATAAAACCCCAAACTATAAACCCAAGACCCTAAAACCCTAAACCCTAAATCCCAAACTCCTAACCCTAAACCTTAAACCCGAAAGCCTAAACTCTGAAGCTCTATACCCTAAACCCTAAACCCTAAACACTAAACCCTAATCCCTAAACCCTAAACCTTAAACCCTAAACCCTAAATACTAAGCCCTAAACCTTCAAGTCTAAAGCCTATAACCTAAATCCTAAACCCTAAACCTTAAACCCCAAAGCCTATACCTTAAGTCCTATTCCCGAAACCCTAACTCCAAAACCATAAACCCTAAACCATAAACCCTAGACCTCAAACCAAAAACCCTAAACACTACACCCCAAACACTAAACCCTAAACCCTAAACCCTAAACCCTAAACCCTAAACCCTAAACCCTATACCCTAAACACTGAACCATAAAAACTATACACTAAACACTATACCCTAAGCCATAAACCCTAAAATCTAAACCGCAAACCTCAAACCATAAACAACAAACCCCAAAGACAAAACCCTAAACTGAAAAACCTAAACCCCAAACCCAAAACCCCAAACTCTAAGCCCTAGACCCTACACCATAAATTTTATAACCTAAACCCAAAAACCTAAACACAAAACCCTAAACAATAAACCTCACAACCTAAAGCCTAAACCCTAAACCCAAAACCTTGAACCATAGACCCCAAAGCTCAAACCCAAAACCGTAAACCCTAAAACCCAAATCCCTAAACCCTAAACCCTAAACCCTAAACGCAATATACTAAACCATAAAAAATAAACCCTCAACCCAAAAACCTAAATCCAAAATCCCAAACCCAAACCATAAACCCTAAACCCTAACCCATAAACCTTAAAGCCTAAAGCCTATACCCAAAATCCTAAGCCCATAAACCGAAACTCAAAACCCTACGACCTATACCCTACACCCTAAACCCTAAAACCCTTAACTCTAGACCCTAAACACTATTCCCAAAAATCCCAAACCCTAAACCGTTAACCGAAAACCAAAAACCATAAACAATAAACCAAAAAACCTAAAGCCTAAAGCTCAAACACTAAACCAAAAACCCTAAGCAATAGACTCTAAACCCTAATCCCTAAACCTAAAACACTAAACCCTAAACCTTAAACCATAAACCCCTAACCTGTAAACCTAAACCCTAAACCTGATTCCCTGTACCCTAATCCCTGAACCCTAAACCCTAAATCATATACCCTAAACTAAAAACCCTAAAACCTTTATCCCTAAAACCTAACCCTAAACCCTAAACCCTAAACCATAAACCATAAACCCTAAATCAAAAATCCTAAAACTTACACTCAAAACCCTAAACCTAAAAACCCTAATGCATAAACCCTAAGGACAAAACACTAAACACTAAAACCTAAACCCTAAACCCTAAACCCTAAACCCAAAAACCCTAGTCATTAAACCATAAGCCCAAAACCCTAAACCCTAAACCTTAAACCCTAAAGCCTAAACCTTAAAACCATAACCTATACCCTACCCTAAACCCGAAACCCTGAAGCCCTTATCACTAAAACTGAACCCTAAACCCCAAACCCTAAACCCCAAAATCAAAATCCTGAAAGCTACACCCTAAACCATAAACACAAAAAACCTAATTCTCAAACCCGACGCCCAATACCCTAAACCCTAAACCCTAAACCTAATACCTTATACCCCAAACCTTAAACCCTAAACACTAAACCCTAAACCTTAAACACTAAACCCTAAACCTTAAACACTAAACCCAGAAACTTAAACCCAAAACCTAAAACCAAAAAAGTAAACCCTAAACACTAAACCTTTAACCCTTGACCCAAAAACCTAAACCCAAAACACTAAACCAAAATCCCGAAATCCTTAACCATTAACCAAAAACCTTGGACCGTAAACCCAAAGCCCTCAAGTGTAAACCGCAAACCCAACTCCCTAAACCCTAAACATTAAGCACTAAACCCTAAACTTTAAAACATATACCCGAATCTCTAAAACCTAAACCCTAAACACTACACCATATACCCACAACCCTAAAATACTAAACCCTAAACCCTAAACCCTAAACCCTAAACCTTAAACCCTATAACCAAAACCCTAAAACAAAAAAACCCTAATCCTAAAACATGAAGCCCAAAAGCCTAAACCCTAAACCCTAAACCCAAACCCTAAACCCTTGACCCTAAACCCGAAACCCTGAACCCTATACTCAAAACACTAAACCCTAAACCTAGACCCTAAACTTTAAAACCTAAACCCCAAACCCTAAACACTAAACGCTAAACACTAAAACCCTTATCCCTAAAACCTAATCTGAAACCCTAAACCCTAAACTCTAAACCCAAAAACACTAATGCTTAAACCCTACGCCCAAAACCCTAAACCCTAAACCCTAAACCTTATACCCCGAACCATAAACCCTAAACACTAAACCCTAAACCCCAAACCCCAAACCCCAAACTATAAACTTAAACCCTAAACCCTAGTCCCCATGACCTAAACCTTAAACACTAAACCTAAATACCTAAACCCAAAACATTAAACACAAAACACTAAACCCAAAACGCTAAACCTTAATCCCGAACACCAAAAAACTAAACACGAAACACTAAACCCGAAACCCTAAACCCCGAACCCTAAACACGAAACCCTAACCCAAATCACTAAACAAAAAATCTTAAACACTAAACCCTAAACCTTAAACCCTAAGCCCTAATTACTAAAACCTAAACCCTACAGCCTATACGCTAAACCCTAAACCCTAAAATCCTAATCCCTAAACCCTAAACCCTAAACCCTAAACCCTAAAACTAAAATCCTAAAACCAAAAACTATAATCATTAAACATGAAGCCCAAAAGCCTAAACCCCAAACCCTAAACCCAAAACCCTAAACCCTAGACCCCAAACCCTAACTCGAAATACTAAACCCTAAACCTTAAACCTTTGACCAAACCCAAAACTAAAACCTTAAAGCCCAAAGCCTAAACCCTAAGCCCTAAACCCCAATCCCAAAAAACCTAAATCTTAAACACTAAACCCAAACGTTAAACACTGAACCCGAAAACCTAAACCCAAAACACTAAACCCAAAACTGAAAACCCAAAACCGTTAACCCAAAACCATAAACCCTAAACCCAAAATCCTAAACCCTAAACCCAAACACTAAACCCCAAGCCTAAATTCTAAACCCTAATCCCTAAACTCTAAACGAAAAACACTAAACCCAAAACCTTAAACCCAAACCCTAAACCCTAAACCCTACACCCTATACCCTAAACCCTAAACCCTAAAGCCCTTAACTCGAAATCCTAAACACTGTTCCTAAAAACCGTAAACCCTAAACCGTTAACCCAAAACCATAAACAAAAAACCAAAAATCCTAAAGCCTAAAGCTCAAACACTAAACCCCAAACCCTAAACCATAAACTCTAAACCCTAATTCGTATACCTAAAACACTAAACCATAAACCCTTAACCTCGAAACCTAATCCCTAAACCCTAAACCCTAAACCCTAAAACCCTAATCCTTGAACCTTAAACCCTAAACCCTCAACCCGAAACCTTAACACCTAAACCTTGAACCTTATACCCTAAACTCTAAACCCTAAATCCCTTATGGCCAAAACCAAACCCTTAACCCTAAACCCTAAAACAAAAATCCTAAAACTTACACCCTAAACGCTAAACCCAAAAACACTAATGCATAAACCATAAGAGCAAAACACTAAACCCTAAACCCTAAACCCTAAACCCGCAACCCAAAAATCCGAGTCCTTAGACCTTAAGCCCAAAACCCTAAACCCTAAACCCTAAACCCTAAACCCTAAACCCTAAACCCTAAACTATAAACCCTAAACCCTAAACCCCAAACCCTAAACCTTAGACACTTAACCCTAAACAAAAAACCCTAAACCTTAGACCCTTAACCCTAAACCCAAAACCTAAACCACAAACCCCAAACCCCACCCAAACCCTAAACCCAAAACCTAAACCCCAAACCCCAAACACCAAACCCTAATCCCCAAACCCTAAATCCTAATCCCTATCCCGAAACTTTAAACACCAAACCCAAAAACCTAAATGCAAAACACTAAACCTCAAACCCTAAACCCTTTACCGTTAACCCAAAACCATAAACCATAAACCATAAACCCAAAACCCTAAAGCCTAAACCCAAAACACTAAACCCCTAAACCCTAAGCCTTAAACCCTAAACCCTAAACCCTAAAACCCTTATCCCTAAAACCTAACCCTAAACCCTAAACCATAAACCCTAAACCCTAAACCCAAAAACCCTAATGCTCAAACCCTATACCCAAAACCCTAAACCCTAAACCTTATACCCCGAACCATAAACCCAAAACACTAAACCCTAAACCCTAAAACCCAAGCCATAAACCCTAAACCCAAAAGCCCAAACCCAAAATACTAAACCCTAAACCCCAAACCCTAAACCTTAAACCCGAAAACCCTCAACCCAAAACCGAAAACCCGAACCCAAAACCCTAAACTGAAACCCCAAACCCCAAACCCTAAACCCTAAACCCTCAACCCTAAACCCTAAACCCTAAACCCTAACCCCTATCCTTAAACCTTAGACACCAAACCCAAAATCCTAAATGCAAAACACTGAACCTTAAACCCTTGACCCTAAACCCAAAACCTAAACCCATAACCCCAAACTATAGACCTAAACCCTAAACCTTAAACACTAAACCAAAATACCTAAACCCAAAACACTAAACCCAAAACCCTAAACCTTAAACTCGAAAACCAAAAACCTAAACAGAAAACACTAAACCCAAAACCAAAAACCATAACCTGTTGACCAAAAACAATCAGCCCTAATCCCAAAACCCTAAAGCCTAAACCCCAAACCCTAAACCCCGAACCCTAAACATGAAACCCTAAACCCTAATCCCTAATCCCAAAATCTTAAACACTAAACCATAAACCTTAAACCCAAAGCCCTAATCCCTAAAACCTAAACCCTAAATCCTCCACCCTATACCATAAACCCTAAACCCTAAAATCCAAACCCCTAAACCCTAAACCTTAGACCCTAAACCCTAAAATCGTAACCCTAAAACCAAAATCCCTAATCATTAGACATGAAGCTCCTAAACCTTAAACCCTACACCCTAAACCCTAAACCCTAGACCATAAACCCTAAACCCTAAACTCGAAACACTAAACCCTAAACCCAAAACCCTAAACTTTAAACCCTTGACCAAACCCAAAACCAAAACCCCAAACCCTAAACCCTAAACCCTAAGCCCTAAGCCCTAAGCCCCAATCACTAAACCCAAAACTGAAAACTTTAAACCTTCAACCCAAAACCATAAACCCTAAACCCAAAACCTTAAAGCCTAAACCCAAACACAAAACAAAAAACACTAAACCCCAAGCCTAAACTCTAAACCCTAATCCCTAAACTCTAAACGTAAAACACTAAACCCAAAACCTTAAAAAATACACCCTAAACCCTTAAACCAAAACTCTTAACCCTATACCCTATACCCTAACCCCTAAACCCTAAACCCTAAACCCTAAACCCTAAAACACTTAACCCTAAACCCAAAACACTATTCCCAAAAACAGTAAACCCTAAGCCATTAACTCAAAATAATAAACCATAAACCAAAAACCCTAAAGCCTAAAGCTCAAACACTAAACCCCAAACCCGAAACCATAAATTCTAAACCCTTATCCCTAAACCTAAAACACAAAACCCTAAACCTTAAACCATAAACCCTTAACCTCTAAACCTAAACACTAAACCCTGTTCCCTAAACAATAAACCCTAAAACCCTAAAACCCTAATCCCTAAACCCAAAACCCAAAACCCTAAACCCTAAACCTTAAACTCTAAACCCTAAACCTTAAAACCTAAACCCTGAACCTTATACCCTAAACCCTAAAACCCATATCCCTAAATCCTAACCCAAAACCTTAAACTGTAAACCCTAAACCCTAAAACAAAAATCCTAAACTTACACCCCAAACCATAAAACCAAAAGCCGTAACACATAAACCCTAAGCGCAAAACACTAAACCAGAAACCCTAAACCCAAAAACCCTAGCCCTTAAAAACTATACCTAAAACCCTAAACCCCAAAACCTAAACCCTAAACCCTAAACCCTAAACCCTAAATCCTAAACCCTAAGCCAAAAACCCTAAACCCCAAACCCTAAACACTCAACCCTAAACCCTAAACTATAAACCATTAACCCTAAAACCAAACCCTAAACCCTAAACCCTAAACCCTAAACCATAAAACAAAAATTCTAAAACCTACACTCTGAACCATAAACCAAAAAACCGTAATGCTTAAACCCAAATCCACAAACCCTAAACCCTAAACCCTAAACCCCAAAACCCTAGTCCTTAAACCCTAAGCCCAAAACCCCAAACCATAAACCCAAAACCTTAAACCCTAAACCTAAAGCCCTAAACCCCAAACCCCAAACCCAAAACCCTAAACCCTAAACTATAAACCCTAAACCCTATACCCTAAACCCTTAGCCCTTAAACCAAAACCTAAACCCAAAATCCCAAACCCAAAACCTAACACCTTAAACCCTAAACCCTAATCCTATCCCTAAACCTTAAACATCATGCCCAAACACCTAAATGCAAAACACTAAACACAAAGCCATAAATCCTAAATCCTAAACCCTGAACCATAAACCCTAAAACCTTAATCCCTGAACCATAAACCCTAAACCTTAAACCCTAAACCCTAAACCCTAAACCTTAAAACCTAAATCCTGAACCTTATACCCTAAATCCTAAACCATAAAACCCTTATCATTAAAACCTAACCCTAAACCCTAAAACAAAAATCCAAAAACTTACACCCTAAACCCTAAACCCAAAAACTCTAATTCATAAATGCTAAGCACAAAACCCTAAACCCTAAACCCTAAACCCTAATCCCTATCCCTAAAATTTAACACCAAACCCAAAACCCTAAACCCTAAACACTAAACTCAAAAACCCCTAAGTCCTAATCATTGATCCCTAAACCCTAAACCCTAAACCCCAAACCCTAAACCGTAAACCCTTAACCCTGAACCCTAAACCCAAAACCTAAACCCCAAACCCCAAAGCCTAAACCCTAAAGCCTAAACCCTAAACACTAAAACCTAATCCCTATCCCTAAACCCTCAACACCAAACCAAAAAATCAAATTTCAAAACACTAAACCCAAAACCCTAAACCCTTTACCGTTAACCGAAAACCATAAACCATAGACCCAAAACCCTAAAGCCCATACCCTAAACACAAAACCCCTAAACCCCAAACCCTAATCACTGAACCCTAAAACCTAAAACCGAATCCCTGAACCCTAAACCCTAAGCCTTAAACCCTAAACCCTAAACCTTAAAACCTAAACCCAAAACCCAATACCCTAGACCCTAAACCCTAAAACCTATGTCCCTAAAACCTAACCCTAAAACATAAACCCTGAACCCTAAAACCAAAATCCTGAAACCTAAACTCTAAACCTTAAACCCAAAAACCCAAATACTAAAACCCTACGACCAAAACTCTAAACTCTAATCCTTATACCATGAACCTTAAACCCTAATCACTAATCCTAAACACAAAACCCTAAACCCTAAACCCTAAACCCTAAACCCTAACCATAAATGGTAAACCCAAAAACCTAAACACAAAACACTAAACCAAAAACCCCAAACCCTAAACCTTAAACCCTTAACCCTAAACCCAAAACCTAAACCCCAAACCCTAAACCCTAAACCCTAAACCCTAAACCCTAAACCCTAAACCCTAAACACTAAACCCTAAAGCCTAACCCCTATCCCTAAACCTTAAACACCAGACCCAAAAACCTAAATGCGAAACACTGAACCTTAAACCCTTAATCCTAAATGCAAAACCTAAACCTGAAATCCCAGACTATAAAACCTAAACCCTAATCCCTAATCCCTAATCCCTAATCCCCAAAACCTAAACCTTAAACACTCAACCCAAAAACCTTAAAACACTACACACAAAACCCTAAACCTTAAACCCTAAACCCAAAATACCAAACCCAAAACCCAAAACCCTAAACCGTTAACTAAAAACCCTAAACCCTAATCCCAAAACACTAAGGCCTAAACCCCAAACCCTAAACCCCGAACCCTAAACACTAAACCATAAAACCAAATCCCTAAACATTAAATCTTAAACACTAAACCCTAAGCCCAAATCCTTAAAACCTAAACTCTAAATCCTACACCCTATACCCTAAACACTAAAATCCTAATCCCTAAACCCTCAACCTTAAACCCTAAAACTCTAACCCTATGGGTAAAAAATTTATTTTCTCTAAAAGTAAAAAAAAAAATTAAAAAATAAAAAAAAATTGAGATTCCAATTCCAAGGTACAAATAAAAAATTCTTACCACCAAATACCAAGTTCAAAATTATTTTTGTGGTAGGTAAAAATTAAAATCACATGGAAAGTGAATTCTACTTGGTAGGTAAAATCACATGAAAGTGGAAGGTGAAATCTTAATTTGTGAGATGGATGAAAATTATCACACAAAGTTCAAGATTCCAAATCAGAAGCTAAAAATCAAAGTTCAAGATCCCAAATCAAAATTCAAAGTTCAAGAGCTAAAAATCAAAGAATCAAGATTCCAAAACAAAAGTCAAAAATCAAAGTTCAAAATTCAAAATCAAGAAGTAAATTTGTAAGAATCAAGGACCCAATTTCATTGAACCAGCCCCAGGTGGCCCAATTTCATTAACTGGCCCCAGGTGGCCCAATTTTATTGAACCGACCCTAAGTGGCCGAATTTCATTAACCGGCCCCAGGTGACCCAATTGCATTGAACCGGCCCTAGGTGGCCCAAAGTCATTAACCTGGCCCCAGGTGGCCAAATCTCTTTGAATCGGTTCCGAGTGACCTGATCTCTTTATTGATTCCCTAAACTAGTACATGGAAAGCCCAATTAAGGAAAATCCAAGAATGAAATGTTTTTACTTGTTACAAGATTGGAAGATGAACGAATTTTTCTCTTGCAACCATTAGTCCCAGATAGTCTAGATTGGCACAAAAGACCTAGCCTGGAGGCCAAATTCCCTGAACTGGCACATGTGAAGCCTAGCTAAGGAAAATCCAAGAATCAAATGTTTTGGCCAGTTGTAAGATTGGAAGAGCAGCGAATTTCTCTCTTGCAACCATTTGTCCCAAATAGTCTAGATTGGCTTGAAAGACCCAACCTGGAGACCAAATTCCCAGAACTGGCATATGGAAAGCCTAGCTATGGAAAATACAAGAATCAAATGTTTTGGCCTGTTGCAAGATTGGAAGAGTAGCGAAGTTCTTTCTTGTAACCATTGGTCCTAGATAGTCCAGATTGGCTCGAAAGACCCAGCCTAGAGACCAAATTCCCCATACTGGCACATGTAAAGCCCGGCCAAGGAAAATCCAAAGACTAAATTACTAATATCTTTTGCAGGATTGGAAAAGCAGCAAATTCCTTTCCTACAATTGGCAGCCCAGGTAAGTCCTAAAACTTTAAAGTGGTTAAGAGATATTACCTGTTGCATTTTCAATTATGAGTGAAAAAATGTGGTCGTTCTTTTCTTTTCCCTTCTACCGTTGGCACAGGCCTCTGCCAAAGAGGGGCATTCTGTAGACACCCAATTTTTTCACCCCCCCGGCTATGATGAAATATGGATCTTGGACATGTCTTCCTGCTTCTGATCAACAAAAGATGATGGCTGACTAGGAGAACCTGGAAACATCCCCTACCTAAAAACCCCCCAGAAACCTCATGCGAGAGAAAAGAGGGTGGTCCAATTTTAACTTTTTATATGTGAAGGACTCTGGTCATAATGACCATATGGATGGATTGTACTCAAAAATTTGATTCCAACGATATATGGTACATTAAAATCAGACCGTTGGATCTCCCGCAATCTTCCTTGGAAAATAATATTTCTTTCACGCGAATGTCGCACGCACTAGACAGCCTGCCCGCCTACTAGCCAGCAGGCCAGCCCCGCATGCTGCATGCATTGGCCAGCTAGCCAATGGGCACATCCCTTATAGCCATTACCCATGCCACCTACAGCCATTTTCCGTACCTCCTGCAACCACAGCCCGCGCCCCTTGCAGCCACTACCTGCGCCCCACTGTAACCACTACCTACGCTCCCTGCAGCCACTACCTACGCCCCCTATAGCCTACCCACACCCCTTGTAGCCCTGCCCTCACCCCTGCAAGCCAGCCTATGTACCCAACACTGCCCCGCTAGCGTATCTGTTTGATATTTTAAATGTAACCGTAAGCGTATGGATTAGTGTAGCTACGGGTCGAACTCAGGGAGAGCAGCCACTTTATTTTTTTCTCTTTTAATAATGCGAAAGTGAACCTATTAGTGGTTGTGATCTAATTCTAACTACCGTCCTAAATATATGTATCTAAAATAACATCCTAACCATTCGTCATCTAAGAATTTAAAGACGCAAGCCACGCAATTAAAATTAAAGAAATAAATAACTGAAAATAAATAACCCACACAATTAAAAAAAAAATAAAGGAAAAAATGCTGAAATAAAAATAAAGTAAAAGAAAGGGGATAAAGCTAGAGAGGGACTCACAAGTAGGTTTCTCTACTTATCCCGAGGGATGCATCATAATATGAGCTTCCCTACTTAACTAGAGAGTCACTCTTACAAGGGTTACTCTACTTGGCTTTAGGGAAAGGGAGACAATTAAAATAAAAGCAATAAATTGATGGTTCTATGGCTAGGAGGGGCAAAACCAACACATACACTAGCCATGATCCTTGGAGAAAGGGATAGCAATAATGTAACGACTGAAATTAAAATCCTAAATTAAGAAAGAAAGAGTAGTCAGAAGAGGGAATGAGAGGGGGGAGAGAAGACTACTAAAGGAGTCTACTTACTTGAACTTCAACCCTCGAACTGAAAACTTGATCGATTTGAGATACTACCAGTACTAAAAACCAGATCTAGAATAAACCAAATCTGAAATTTCTAGTACAAGAGAAAACAAATCCTGAAAAAAAAAATTGCTCCACGGCTCGTGATCTTGTCACCTAGATCTAAGCCTAGAACTATAACTTAAAAAATTACAACTCAATTGCATAAATCATAAAAATAAAAGGGCTGAATAAAAATAAAAGAGTGCTTGCATTAATTGAAATAAAAAAAGCTATTACAAAAGTGATTAAAGAAAAGATAAAGAAGAACTAAAACTAAAGAGAGAGCAAGAGAAAGAGAGAGCAACTAAAAAAAACTAGAAGAAGAATGAATTGTCTCCCCTCCTCTTACATGAGTTGTATTTATAGGGAATGGGGAGGTAGGGTAACAAATTTCTCTTTCCTAAAAGGGAGAAACCCACAATTGGTTGTGAGATCTTTTGAGACCAAAAATTCTAAGGTGGAGGAGAGAGAAGAGAGAAATAAACTTTGAGAAATTTCCTATAATTTGTTTGCTTATTTTCTTTCCTTTTTTTTATAATTTATTTCTCTTCTTTTTCTCCCTCCAAGGGACGATTTTTCTTCTTGCTTTGTGTGATTTGGACAATCTTTTGGTGATGATGTGAAGGAGAGAGAAGATTTAGATAATCTTTTGGTGATGATGTGGTGGAGAGAGAAGATTTGGACAATCTTTATTTCTCCCTTTTTTTTCTTTCTTTTTTTTTTTTTTCTTCTCTTCTTGTGCAAGAACCCTTCCACGCTTTTCCTTGCTTCTAATTTGATGTGGAAATCCCCTCCATGCCCTTAGTGCTTTAAGTGAGTGAAAAGCAGGAAATCTTCAACAAAATTCTCTAAAAAAAACTAACCATGAGATTTGAACTTGAGACCTCTTCGTGAGCAAGGAAATTTTACATACTATAGCTCACCAACTACACTAAGTAGTTGTTGTTACCAAAAATGAATCTTTAATAAATTAAGGATGTGGTCCACCGATCCTTGTTGGCATTTGGAATATTCCCTATACCTTTGGGACAACTACAAATAGGCTGGTTCTGCATCTCCGTTTAGTTCTAATCCATTATTCTTTTTCTGGCCCGAAAAGAATAATCATTTGTACGGGTGACCAAACGAATGTGTACTTTTAATTGAACACGTCCATCTTAGTCAGAATTTCATCCTCTTCGCAACCATGAAAAGAAATAGGACCTCTTTATGTGTAAAATTGAAGATATAGTGCCCGATAGTCCTTAAGGCCTTGAAAATATAAAACCTGCAAAAAGAGAGTAAAACCCAAGGTTGCTCTATTCTAAATATGAAAAATGCATGTTTTACTACCCTAGATTTCACACATAAATGTGCTCATCAGAATTACCCCACACTTAGACTTTGCTAGTCCTCGAGCAAAACAAAAAGAAAAAGAATAAAAATAAAAATCCTATCTCACTTTCGTAGGAATCACGGTTGCACTTAGCATGTGCAACAAGCCTTTAAACCCCTAAGTTACCCTAGTGGACGAGTTGTGTCTCGTGGGTGTTTGCAGTGAATATACACCCAAAATTCAGAATAAACAAATCCCAACCTTGGCTAAAGGTAAGGCTCATACCAATCCGGAGCAAAGATAATTTCTCTTACAAGGGACCCCCACACTTGAACTTTTATTACCCTTTATCAGTTCCAGGCACTAGCATATTTCTTAATTTGGAACTCACCTCGTCTCTTCCAAAACATCCTTATCTTAAGGCAAAACCACTTGTGAAGAAATAGGGAACCAATGACTAAGGTGTTGGAGTGTTTTTTACCAAAGATGTTACCAAGCAATAATGACATTTGCACATTTTTTCTCCTTTTT
>NW_024868432.1:12940-17608 GCF_013358625.1 Macadamia integrifolia | reverse complement strand
TTGTATTTTCTCTCTTAATTTCTATTTTTCCTCTCTTTTTCTCTCTCCTTCAAACTTGAGACCTCCTGGTTCGAACTTGAGACCTCTTGGTTAACATGAGATTTTTGCACACCACAGTTCACCAACTACGCTAAGTAGCTGTTGTTACCCAAAAAAGAATCTTCAATTACTCAAGGGGGTCCATCGATCCTTGTTGGCATTTGGAATATTCTTTTATACCCCTGGGATAACTGCAGAAGGGCTAGCCTACATCTCGATTTAGTTCTAGCCTATTATTCTTTTTTTGGCTCAAAAGGAATAATTGTATGTACGGGTGTCAAAATGAATGTGTATTTTTAATGCAACATATCCATTTTGCTCAAAATTTCATCCTCTTCACACCCATGAAAAAAAACTGGACCTCTCTATGTGTAAAATTGGAGATATTGCGTCCGATAGTCCTTAAGGCCTTTAAAATACAAAATCTGCAAAAAGAGAGTAAAACCCAAGGTAGCTCCATTCTAAATATGTAAAATGTATGCTTTTATACCCTAGACTTTACACATAAAAGTGCTCATCAGAAAGGTATAGATAAGGCATCTGAAGAAGCTAGCATGGCTGATAGTTCAGATAGAGATGATAAAGATGTACTCGCTATATCATCAGGTGAGATTCAACCTTCTGATTTTTGGATTTTAGATTTTGGATGTTCATAACACATGTGTCCACATAAGGATTGGTTTGATACATATCAACCATATAATGGTGAGTCTGTCCTAATGAGAAATGATGCTATGTGCATGACTATTGAGATAGGCATTATCGAAATCAAGATGTTTGATGGGATAGTAAGACCTTTAGTAGATGTGAGACATGTATCAAAATTAAGGAAAAACTTAGTATCTTTGAGGGCACTTAACTCAAATGGTTGCAAGTACATAGTAGAAGGTCGAGTTCTCAAAGTTATTAAGGGTATTATGGTTGTTATGAAGGGACAGCTAACAGAAAACCTATACAGACTCATAGGGAGCACAGTTATAGATAGAGCATTTGTCACTACAGATGCAGGATCTGATACAGATGATACTTATCTGTGGTATATGTGGCTATGGCACATGGGAGAAAGAGGATTGATGAAGCTTCATAAAAGGAAATTGTTAAAGGGAGTGAAAACTTGTAAATTGAATTTCTACAAGTATTGTGTGTTCAGGAAACAGTGCATAGTTAGTTTCAAAACTACAAAACATAAGAGTAAAGGGGTACTTGATTATATACATAATGATGTGTGGGGTCCTTCAATGACCAAATCTAAAGGTAGGGCAGAATACTTCGTGACCTTTGCTGATGATTACTCATGAAAAGTCTAGATCTACTTCATGAAGCATAAAACTGAGGTGTTCATTAAATTTAAATTATGGAAGGCTCAGGTAGAAAGGAAAATAGGAAAGAAAATTAAGTACATGAGAACAGATAATGGAGGGGAGTATATGTATAAGCCTTTTCTAGAATTGTGCAAAGCTAAAGGGATTATATGTCACTTCACGGTTCCAAAGATACCATAGTAAAATGGTGTAGCTGAAAGGATGAATAGGACACTTCTAGAAAAAGGTCAAAGTATGAGGCAGAATGCAGGGTTGAGCAAGAAATTTTGGTAGAAGCAGTGAATATGGCATGTTTCCTCATCAAAAGGGCTCCATCAAAGGCAATTGACTATAAAATTCTTGAAGAGGTATGGACAGAAAAACCTGTAGATAATTCTATTCTAAAAATATTTGGTTGTCCAGCCTATGCTCATATAGAGAGTCAGCAGTGTTCTAAGTTAAACTCAAAGTCTAAGTAGTGTATCTTTCTTAGTTTTGAGAAAGGCGTAAAAGGATTCAAGTTATGGGATCCAAGTTCGCAGAAGGTTACCGTTAGTAGGGACATTGTGTTTGATGAGTCCCATATGGTGAAGTTAAATTACAATTCACAAGCAGTTGATTAAAATAAAGAAGGTTCTACTATGCAGGTGGAGTTAGATGATTCAGAATCAATAAAAGAGAATGAGTCATCCAGAGACTTACCAGGACAACAAGAAATAGTAGAAGTTCCCTATACTGTTGTAAAGGGTAAAAGGAAGCATACTCACAAAGCACCTGTGAGATACGGGTTTGAGGACATGGTTTCCTATGCCCTCACTATAGGTACAAGTGATCCATCTTCTTACCATGATGCTTTGAGTGATGCACAACATGATAAATGGATGGCAGCTATGATGGAGGAAATGGAGTCTCTGTAGAAGAACAAGACTTGGGAGATTGTGAAAAAACCCAAGGGAAGAAAAATCATTGAGTGTAAATGTTACACCCGCACCCTGACTCGGTCTAACTTGAACTATTGTGATAGGTCTCGGACCGGAGATCGAAAGCACGACCAAGTTTTGGCTCATGGTCGCCCATTGCTAAAGGGTGAGTGATAACCCCAAGTGTTCGTTCATCTCGTGCCAGTCTAATTGGAGGGGCTTCGTCCCTTCTGATCCCAGACGTTAAGTGACTTGACTCCTCGCACATAAGTTCAAGCACGTATTGAAGTTGCCAAAAGGCCTTGAGCATGGCCGAGGGCAACCACCCGTGCAAGACCAGCCATGGGACAACAAGTTGTCTTGACCATCAGAAATATGCCACTAGATCCACTGGGCCTGAATCCAATAGGTTATTTTCGATGAACATAACAGGCTGCTTGTTTGAGAATTTAAAATGTAACCGCAAGCATACGGATCAGTGTAGCTACAGGTCGAACACAGGGAGAGCAGCTACTTTATTTTTTTGCTTCTTTTAATAATGCGAAAGTGAACCGATTAATGGTTGTGATCTAATTCTAATTACCGTCCTAAACATATGTATCTAAAATAACATCCTAACCATTCGCATCTAAGAATTTAAAGACACAAGCCACTCAATTAAAATTAAATAAATAAATAACTGAAAATAAACAACCCACGCAATTAAAAATAAAGGAAAAAATACTGAAATAAAAATAAAATAAAAGAAAAGGGGGAAAGCTAGAGAGAGACTCACAAGTAGGTTTCTCTACTTAGCCCGAGGGATGCATCATAATATGAGCTTCCCTACTTGACCAGAGAGTCACTCTTACAAGGGTTACTCTACTTGGCTTTAGGGAAAGGGAGACAACTAAAATAAAAGCAATAAATTGATGGTTCTATGGCTAGAAGGGGCAAAGCCATGAACCTTGGGGGAAAGGGATAGCAATAATGTAACGATTGAAATTAAAATCCTAAATTAAGAAAGAAAGGGTAGCCAGAAGAGGAAATGAGAGGGGGGAGAGAAGACTACTGAGGGAGTCTACTTACATGAACTTCAACCCTTGAACTGAAAACTTGATCGATTTGAGATACTACCAGTACTAAAAACCAGATCTAGAATAAACTAAATCTGAAATTTCTAGTACTAGAGAAAACAAATCTGAAGAAAAAAAAATTGAACTTGAAAGACATGCTTCATAGCTTGTTCTTGTCACCTAGAACTAAGCCTAGAACTAGAACTTGAAAATTACAACTTCAATTACTTAAATAATAAAAATAAAAGACTGAATCAAAAATAAAAGTGCTTGCATTAATTGAATAAAAGAACTTACAAAAGTGTTTAAAGCATAAGCCTAGAACTAGAGATAGAGAATGAGAAAACTAGAGAAAGAGATAGAGCAAAAAAAAAAAACCCTAGAAGAAGAATGAATTAGAGAGGAAGAGAGGGACAATTTTTTAGCGTTTTGTGGACTCCCTTTTATAGGGAATAGGAGAGAGAGAAGGACGTCCAAGGGTGGATTCCCTTGGACGATTTTGGGGTGAGGTGGAGGAGAGGGAAGAGAGAAAACGTGTGGAGACATCTCCCATGATTTTATTGCCTTTTTTTCCCTATTTTTTCTCTTTTTTCTATTTTTCTCTCTCTTCTTGCACAAAAAACCCCCCTTGGCCGATTTTTATTGCTTGGATTCTGACAATAGTCTATTTTAAATGGGAAATTCCATCCATGCCCTTGTCTTTTCTTTTCTTTTTTTTCTTCTTTCCTATTTTTTGTCTTTATTTTCTCTCTCTTCTTCAAACTTGCGTACAACTATCTTGGCCAACCTCCTTTAAGTGATGAGTAGAAAAGAGAAAATATTCTAAAAAAAACCTCAACAAAATAACAGCTAAAAGGTTCGAACTTGAGACCTCCTAATAAGGAAAAGATTTTGCACACCACAACTCACCAACTACGCTAGGTAGTTGTTGTTACCAAAAACGAATCTTCAATCACTTAAGGATGTGGTCCATTGATCCTTATTAGCATTTGAAATATTCCTTATACCCTTGGGACAACTACAGACGGGCTAGTTCTGCATCTCAGTTCAGTTCTGATCCATTATTCTTTTTCTTATCCGAAAAGAATAATCCCTTGTATAGTTGACCAAATGAATGTGTACTTTTAATTGAACACGTCCATCTTGCTCAGAATTTTGTTCTCTTTGCAACCACGAAAAGAAATAGGACATCTTTATGTGTAAAATTAGAGATATAGCACCCGATAGTCCTTAAGGCATTGAAAGTATAAAACCTGCAAAAAGAGAGTAAAACCCAAGGTAGCTCCATTCTAAATATGTAAAATGCATGATATACTACCTTAGATTTCACACATAAATGTGCTCATCATATGG
>NW_024868432.1:0-12920 GCF_013358625.1 Macadamia integrifolia | reverse complement strand
ATTGATGGTTCTATGGCTAGGAGGGGCAAAGCCAACACATACACTAGCCATGAACCTTGGGGGAAAGGGATAGCAATAATGTAACGACTGAAAATAAAAATCCTAAATTAAGAAAGAAAGGGTAGTCAGAAGAGGGAATGAGAGGGGGGAGAGAAGACTACTGAAGGAGCCTACTTACTTGAATCAATGCTTGAACTTGAAAAAAAAAAAAATTGCTCCACGGCTCGTGATCTTTTCACCTAGATCTAAGCCTAGAACTATAACTTAAAAAATTACAACTCAATTGCATAAAATCATAAACATAAAAAGAACTGAATAAAAATAAAAGAGTGCTTGCATTAATTGAAAAAAAAAAAAAAAAAAGAAAACTATTACAAAAGTGATTGAAGAAAAGATAAAGAAGAACTAAAATTAAAGAGAGAGCAAGAGAAAGAGTGAGCAACTAAAAAAAACTAGAAGAAGAATGAATTGTGTCCCCTCCTCTTACATGAGTTGTATTTATAGGGAATGGGGAGGTAGGGTAACAATTTTCTCTTTCCTAAAAGAGAGAAACCCACAATTGATTGTGAGATCTTTTAAGACCAAAAGTGCTAAGGTGGAGGAGAGAGAAGAGAGAAATAAATTTCCTATAATTTTTTTTTTGCTTATTTTCTTTCCTTTTTTTTTCTAATTTATTTCTCTTCTTTTTCTCCCTCCAAGGGACGATTTTCTTCTTTCTTTGTGTGATTTGGACAATATTTTGGTGATGATGTGGAGGAGAGAGAAGATTTGGACAATCTTTGGTTCTCCCTTTTTTTTCTCTTTCCTTTTTTTTTTCTTCTCTTCTTGCTTCCACGATTTTCTTTGCTTCTAATTTGATGTGGAAATCCCCTCCATGCCCTTAGTGCTTTAAGTGAATGAAAAGCAGGAAATCTTTAACAAAATTCTCTAAAAAAAAACAACCATGAGATTCGAACTTGAGACCTCTTGGTGAGCAAGGGAATTTTGTACACCATAGCTCACCAACTACACTAGGTAGTTGTTGTTACCAAAAACGAATCTTCAATCAATTAAGGATGTGGTCCATCGATCCTTGTTGGCATTTGAAATATTCCTTGTACCTCTGGGACAATTGCAAACGGGCTGGTTCTGCATCTCGGTTCCGTTCTGATCCATTATTCTTTTTCTGGCCCGAAAAGAATAATCATTTGTATGGGTGACCAAACGAATGTGTACTTTTAATTGAACACATCCATCTTGCTCAGAATTTCGTTCTCTTCGCAACCATGGAAAGAAATATGAGCTCTTTACGTGTAAAATTAGAGATATAGCACCCGATAGTCCTTAAGGCCTTGAAAATATAAAACCTGCAAAAAGAGAGTAAAACCCAAGGTAGCTCCATTCTAAATATGTAAAATGCATGTTTTGCTACCCTAGATTTCACACATAAATTTTCTCATCCCTATAGGTTAAAAGTCATCATCTGAACCATACTCTGAATCATCCCTATGGAGTACTGGGGAACCCGCGGATGCTAGTCTAATCTGCTCCAGCCTCTGTGTCATGTCCTAAATCAGTGCATCTTGTTGTGCAATTTCCTGCTCGTAGGAACTAACTTAGCTCTCCAAGGCGGCAATCCTCCCATCCTAAGGAATATAGGAAAGGATCAAGAAGAAGAATAATGAAAGAAGAAGGGAAAAATAAGAAGGTGAAAGTATGAAATACCTTGGCAACCATTGCCTCGCACATTCCATAATGCATCCTCCTAATCTAAGAATAGACCTACGGAGACACCTGAGAAAGAGCATATCAGCCAAAGGAAGTCAAGAATTGATTGAGGATTGATCAGATACTCACATAGTCATAAGGAATGAGTAGCCCCAGGGAAGCATCTACATCTATTTTCCGCTCCAGAAGATGAGGGAGACTGGGGTTGGCCGCGCTGGGATAGTTCCAAGCAGAGAAGCCACAGAAGGGGACGCTAGCAACTCTGAGAGACCCACCTGCAGTGGTAGAGGATCCCGCTTGTGAAGGATCAACAGCACTGACATGTGACCAAATAGTAGAAGGATCTACATGTCGTGCTCTCCCCTAAAAGAACATCAGTCAAAACCAAAACAAGGAAGAATTTGAAGGAAATACTCAAGAAATAACAACATACCAGTCAAAGAATGAGTCATCTCATAAGTCGTCAGCCAAACTCTCTATCTCATCCACAGGGATGATCTCTAGTAGTACATAGTGGGTGGAGTAAGACTGGGAGAGAAGCGTGACTCGACATCCGACCACTGGGGAACTACTCTCTCTCTCAGATACCAGACGTAGCCCCATATGCCTTAGAAAAGGACCCGGTTCTTGGATAAGTGTCTAGCCAATGCAACTCCTTTAGAATCTGGAAATATGAGGCACTGAAGTGGTTTCCAAGTGACCTACAAATCCAAGGAAAAGTAAGTATAGCACGAGATAAAAGGAATTTCAGTGTCAAATGTGGCATTCCTCAGTGAGATCGTTCAAAAGAGAACGAGAAGTGGTCCCTGGAGGATGGCACCGAGCCCTGAGCACCTGATTATCTCCCCACCTTGTGGCTATAGGGAAGAAAAATGCCTAAGGATCCCTCAGTCTGGGAGCTATAATCCCCAAGTGCTCAAAGCACCAAGCTGTTTTAAGAGATTAAAGTAAGAAAGTGCAATCCAAATGAATGAAAGGAAATAGATACAAGAAGGAAAATCACCTAGAGGATGAAGCCCGATCCCTTGAGACCTCGGCCTCCATATGACAACAGGTCTAGGGTCCAGAAGAGATATGCATAAGTGGCCCCACCCATCCCAAGAATCTACCACCACAAGATTCTGAAAGAACACTAAGCGAATGTCTACTCCCCCTCGGAGGTCACTAAAAAGGCACTGACCCACAGCAAACAGCAAAAAAGAAAGGGCCACCTATGCCATGTTGCCTGGGTTCACCCATAGGCTGATTCTCCACCATCGTGCACTGATCTCTTCTAGATGGATATGTCTCTGGTTAGCCGCAATGGTAAGGCTTGTCAAGTCTGCAAAACTCCCTGACAGTCAGAGTCTTGGGTAGGGTCATGGGTCTACCCCCAAATGGAATGCCTGTCAAGGCATAAAAGCACAGAGGTGTGATGGTGATCTCACCAATAGGAAGATGAAAATAATGAGTACTCAGCCACCACCACTCCATCGGGGCCCCTACCAATGCCAAATTGAACTTCCGGGCCTCTACAAGGGCAATCCGGCATAGGTATGATGCATCAACCATCTCCTTCACTCTTCAAGGAACTATCCTGTACCATGACCGAACCATGTTCGGATGGCCATACAGGGCCATGGTAGGTGGTTCCCTCCCCTCATACTAATGGAAATAAAGCATAAAAAAAAAAAAAAACAACATAAAAGATATTAAAAAAAAGAAAAAACAAAACAACAATAAAAGATGATTAAAATAATGAATAAAATTTAAAGACTTACCCAAGAACCCCATACGGAGTTGCAGATGTGGTTCCGACTTTTGTGAAGAGTCTGCCCGGAGTACCAATCGGCCAAGCCCTCATCCCTTTGGGAAGAAATACTGCAACCCTCTAGCTGGATTTCTCCACAAGTCTTTCTCTTTCTCTTTTCAGCCATATTTTCCAAAATCACAAGAAGCCCCAAAAAAGTTCTCAATTTGCACAAAAGCCACAAGAATGTCAACTTCTCCAAATGATTCCTCCCTCAGGAACAAATGAAGATCTTCAAGAACAAGATGAAGAACTTGAAGAAAAACATGAAGGTTCCAGAAGCCCAAATCCACTCACTTATGAATCGTTCTTCACTCAGAAAAGTTAGAATGAGGAATGAACAAAGGTGGGGGGACCATTTTATAGGAAAAAAATTGTTTTCCCAAAAAAAAAAAAATTGAGATTCCAATCCCAAGGTGCAAATCAAAGTTTCTTACTACCAAATACCAACTTCAAAGTTATTTTGGTGGTAGTTGCAAATTATTCACATGAGAAATGGAAAGTGAAAATCAAAAGGAAGGTAAAAGTCAAACCATGTGGTGGGTAAAAGTTATTCACATGAGAAATAGAAAGTGAAAATCAAAAGGAAGGTAAAATTCAAATTCATATGGTAGGTGAAAATTATATCACACAAAAAAGAGGAAAGTAAAGGCCAAAATTTTATTAATGAGTAAAAGAATTTCTGATGGTCAAAATTCAAGGTAAAAAGTAAAAAGCAAAATCAATGATAAAGGCAAGATTCCAAATCAAGGGTAAAAAGCAAAAAGCAAGATCAATAGTAAAAGCAAGGATCTAAATCAAAGAACCAAAAATCAAGAAATCAAGGGAAAATCAGGAAGAGAAACAATTTCATTGACCTAGCCCCAGGAGGCCCTTTCTCTTTGTATCGGCTCCAACTGACCCGATCTCATAGACCAAATCCCTGAACTGGCACATGTGAATCCCAACTAAGGAAAATCCAAGAATCAAATGTTTTTACTTATTGTAAGATTGGATGAGCAACAAATTTCTCTCTTGTAACCATCGGTCCCAGATAGTCCAGATTGGTTCGAAAGGCCCAGCCTGAAGACCAAATCCCTGAACTGGCACATGTGAAGCCCAGCAAAGGAAAATCCAAGAATCAAATGTTTTCACTTATAGCAAGATTGGAAGAGCAACAAATTTCTCTCTTGTAACCATCAGTCCCAGATAGTCCAGATTGGTTCAAAAGACCCAACCTAGAGACCAAAATCCCTGAACTGGCACATGTTAAGCCAAGCTAAGGAAAAGTCAAAGATCAAAGTACTAACATTTTTTGCAGGATTAGAAGAGTAGTAAATTCCTTTCCTACAATCGGCAGCCTAGGTAAGTCCTAAAACTATAAAGAAGTTGAGAGATAATATCTATTACATTTTTCAACTCCATCATAAATGAGCAAGATGATGGCAGTACATGCTCCGGATGATAAAATGTGGTTGTTCTTTTCTTTGCCCTTTGGCTGTTGGCACAAGCCTCGGCCAAAGAGGGGCATTCTGTAGACACCCAATTTTGTCATCCTCCTCCTGCTATGATGAAATGTGGATCTTGGAAGCAACTTTTGACTTTCGATCAACAGAGATGATGGACTAAGAAAACCCGAAAACATTTCCCTACCTAAAAACCCTAGAAACTCAGTGTAGGAGAGAAGAGGGCCCAATTTTGAATTTTCATATACGAAGGAATCTGGTTAATATAACCGTACTGATGGATAGTGCTCGAAAATATGATTCCAACGATATATGGTATGTCAAAATTGGACCGTCGGATTGCCCGTGATCATCCCCAAAAAATTACATTTTCTCGTATGTATGCCACGCACATTGGCTAGCCTACTGAAAACTTGGAAAAATATCCCACCTACCCAAATACCCCAAAATTCACCCCCTACCTACCCAAATAACCCTGAAACATTCCCCTACTTGAAACCCTGAAAACCCCCACACAGGAGAGAAGAGGGTCCAATTTTGACTTTCTATATAGGAAGGAATCTGGTCAAGATGACCGTACGGATGGATAGTGCTCAAAAATATAATTGTAATAATATATGGCATGTCAAAATTGGACCATCGAATCTCTCATGATCATCATCAAAAAATCTATGATCGTGAGCACTCGCTGCTGCCTAGCGCATGCCTGCTGCCCAGCTAGCCCTGCCACATGTGTGTTACCTGCGCTGTCCAGGAGGCCAGCCCAAATAGCCTGGTCCTCACGCCCCTGCTGGCTGCAACCCGCCCTTGCCCTACTGCTACCCAGCCCTTGCCCTTACTGCTGCCTATGCACATGTGTGTGTTGCCCCATGCGTTATGTGCTACACAAGCTTGCTAACCTGTGTGCCACTTCCCACGTGCCATGTGCCGCACACCAATGCCACTACCCACGTGCCATGTGCCGCACACCAATGCCAATGCCCGCACACCTTATACACATTACTTGCCCTCCCATGCTGGCCTTGCCCCATGCATTTCAGCCCAATCGTGTGCGCTGCCGTCAATGGCTGGGATTGGTATTCCACTGGCTCGGTGGGTGAAGAGATTTCCTCTCCACCCATTTGAGACCAAAAACCCACTTTTTGGCTAAGAATTATCTCTCCCAAAAAACCCCTTTTACCCATTGGATAAAAGCCCTCTTCCCCCACCTTAGTCTAAAAACCCTCTTTTGTCCGTTGGTTAAAAGTTCTCCCTCCTCCCCATTGGCCCAGAGATCCTCTAAATACTCCCCTCCTTTGGATTTTACACACCGAACAACCCCACCTTACTCTATAGTAGTGAAGCCCTCTCTCATCCTCCCCTCCACCTTTTGATTTTCTTCCGGTCTTCGGAGCGATCTTTGTCAAGATCCAAAATCTTGTTCGGATCTTCAAAGTGTTCTTTGTGACTTTGAAGATCTTCAATCCAAGTTTTTAGCCTAATCCAGTTTTTGCAAAAAATAGTATGATCTTAGACTCCCCCTTTTGAGTGTTCTTGGTTTTTACCAGAAATATAAATCCCTCCCTCCTTGAGGTTCTTCAAGTCTACGAAGAGATCTTTGTCAAGATCCAAAGTTCTGTTCAGATCTCCAAAGTGTTCTTCAGGGATTTAGGGATCTTCAATCCATTTTTAGGTCAATCCATTTCTTTCCAAAAATAACAGATCCTAGCGGAAGCTCTATTCGAGTGCCCCTAGAATCTTTCCAGAAATAGCCATTCCCAACGGAAGCTCTGCCGAACTGCCACCTCAACCTAGCTCTCCCATAGCCTATCCCTAGAGGAAGCTCTGTTAGAGAGCCTTCTCAGCCTAAGCCCAGAAATAGCCTTCCCTAGCCGAAGCTCTTTTTAAATCCTAACCCGAAAGTAATCGTTCCTAGCCAAAACCTTATCCGAATACCATCACAGTCAACGTCTCTCAAAAAATGAAGTTGGAGGTCAAGACCATCTTTCCCTGAGCCAAAAGAACACGAAAGATAGTCCGAGCCGGTACTAATCAAGGGCCCACCCCTCTTGACCCGAAACAAGGGTTAAGTTTAGGTACAGTTTCTCAACCAACTTGTCATCATGTAGACTTTATATAGACCTTGTTTTAATGTATTTACTAGTTTAAATTCAGTCAATGTATATATGTGTGAGAACTTAGCCATACATGTGGAATACTAATAACTGTGGAAAATGATCATTTTTAAGCATCTAGTAGGAAGACTGGTCGAACTAGGTAGATTGAGTGCCTGACACCTTCCCAATTCTACAACCTGACACTTACCCTAAATCACTGGACCAGACCAAATTTTGGGCCCTTTTCTCAAGAATTGGGCCCACCTCCAGATCTTAAGCCCATAATCCTAGGTGGTGACTCCAAACCCCCATTTGTATGATCCCAATCCCTATATTGGACCATCATCAAACCCCTGTCTCGAATGATGAATTTCAAACTCTTACGAAATAGGCCTCCACGTATCACTGAGCGGTGATACGATGGTGTGGGGCCAGTAAGGTAAGCACAAACGATACACCCCCTCCCTCACATGAAAGAGAAATATTGGAGAGAGGATGGGATGCAAGTCCTTTTCCCCCCTAAAAAAGGAAAGAGAGACATCTCATCATCTCCAGCCGCTACCCTCACAGAGATATGTTATGCAATTGGAATATGGATATGTGATGTATGTTATGGTGGGATCCAATATGGTCGAGGTCATTCTGGTACCATGATCTCCATGTGGATGTTGCATTCATGCATTGATTATGTGCATTAGTTTAGATGTAGTCATGGATTACACTTTGTGGTCGATGGTGATTCCAGTATCGTGTACTCTGGGATTGCATTTGAAAATAGATACGCTTTGTGGCCGATGGTAATTTTGGTGTTGCGTAGTCCATACTCAACTGCATGTATGCTAGAATAGGTATATAGTCGTGGGTTAAACTTTGTAGCCGACTGTAATTCCAATATCGTGTACCCTTGGCCTATACTTGGAAATGGACCCACTTCATGGCCGATGGTGATTCTGGTGTCATGTGGTCCATACTTACTGTATCATTATGCAAGGCATGTAGGATATTATCGTTAGGTGACATTCCCCATATTACGTCCCCTTGCCAATAGGGGTAAGGTGTTGGATAACCCAATGGTGGTATATTCGATGAAACTTCCTGGAATGCCACACCTGTGGTATGATGTGATTATTGCCAAAGGTGGGAATTAGTCTGACATGGCCGATGGTGATCCTAGTGCCATGACTACCAGGAGGGGGTTATCAAGGGTTTGCTGGGTGACTGATGGACACATCCCAAGACCGGTAAGCTCCTAATCATAGCTAGGGCTTGTTTCACTTTGTAGTCGATGGCAGTTCTAAGACCAGGGATATGGCCTAATGTGCCGTAGTAGCATTTACTAGACTCAGTTATATTGTTAGGTGGTTTGATAAACAAATGGTGCATCATTCGCATCATGGACTATGTGTTTATTTTTGAACTTAGGCATCATGATTTATTTTATGTATGTGGTTGGTTGTGCTTGATTGTACATTAACCCCACCCCTCACTGAGCTAGTTGGAGCTCACCCCTCATGGACATTGCTTTTTAGATGATGATGCAGGTACCATTGTACCGATGGGATGTGACTCTACCTCCATACCCGAGTACGGAGCGACTGACTAGTGGATGCCAGAAGCGGAAGAGCATGACCAAGATTGTGCCTATAATAACTATGCCTACTCGGAACCTTGAGAGGTTGGGTGCCCTTTAATTGATTTTGATACTGAACTATACATTGGGATTCTTTTTGGGCTTATTATGTATAATTCATGGATATTTGTAAATGGGATAACACGGTTATGATTATGTAATATCATTAGAAAATTTTCCCATTTTAATTTATAATCCTCTATTATACTCGGATTCTGTTGTAATTGGTTTGGTTCATGTTGTGAGATTGTGAATATTAAGGTACTACTATCAGAGATCCTGGTAGGTAGGTAAGACGGGTAAGCGTCTTACTCATGCCACGGATATTCTTAATGGTAAGTTAGGATTACTAGAAGTGGGGTGTGACAAATAGGTCTTTCAACAAGGCCAGCAATGGAGAGTCTAGAAGCAGTAAATTCAATTCAATCCAGATGATCAAACTATTTAGTTTAATAATTCAAACTACAACAATGACCAAATATCTGTTGGGCATTATGCAGTCAATATAAATAAATTTTTTGGAACATCAAAACTATTTCTGATTTTAAATAAGCAATAGTCGCAAAAGAAGATTATCAAAGAGCAATTTGTAGCCAAAATAAAGTGCAGTGTTTCTATTGTATATTATTTTTTCAAGCATGCCCAGATGAATACCCCTAAATAAACTGAAGGTGCTCAATGGATTTGTGTTACTTTTTAAATCTTTTGACTTCACTATCAATCATCCAGAGGGAGAAAAGAAAAAAAAGTAATGACTCTATCCTAATCTTTCTTATCTTATATTCAAAGGTAACAAGGATGTCTTCACCTATATAACAGCCCCAATAAATCCAGCATGCTATGGTTTTTATGCTACATATATGTTCCATGAAAGATTGAATATACCGTTTGTCTGCTGAAACCTAGCCAAAGGAAGGAGAGGATATTAGAGGAGGGATAGTAATGATGAAGGGGTAGGAGATAGTTAATATAAATAAAAAATTTGGAACATCAAAACTATTCTGATTTTAAATAAGCAGCAGTTGCAAAAGAAGATTATCAAAGAGCAATTGCAGCCAAAATAAAGTGCAATGTTTCTATTGTATAATATTTTTTAAAGCATGCCCAGATGAATACCCCTAAATAAATTGAAGGGGCTCAGTGGTGCAGAAAATTGGTGTTAATAGCCCCAATAAATCCAACATGCTTTAGTTTTTATTCTACATACCTGTTCCTAGGAAGATTGAATAAACCGTTTGTTTGTTGCAACCTAGCCGAAGGAATAAGAAGATATTAGGGGGGGGTAGAAGATATTGATGAAGAAGGGATGAAGGCCAAGTAAATGAGATTGAGGAGATTTTGAAAACATCCTTGATCATCCCCAAGCTGGAATGTTTGTTTGAGTTCCCAAGTACTTGAATTTCTTTTGGTGGGAGATGGAATATATACATTCATCATAGGTGACCGTTGAGGATTACTATAGTGATTAGTTGTGCCTTTTAGGACTTAGCACCTCATCTGGAGACATTTCAAGAGAGAAGTGAATGAGAGTCATGACTTTAAGAGAGAAGTGAATGAAAGTATTAGGTAATTATTTCAGAAAGCGAGAGACTCTTGGTGTTAAAAATAGGTAGCAATTTACTAAGTTTGAAATCTGGGAATTTCAGAAGGTGAGAGACTATTGGTGTTACAAATGGGCAGCAATTTGGAGAGTTTGGAATTTGAGAATTTCAGAAGGTGAGAGACTGTTGGTGTTACTTTATTCAGTGTTTAAAATAATTTGTTTAACCTAAATACTTCTAGAGTTTAAGTATTAAATAAATGGGTGGCATTATAATTGTAGGGTAGGATTTCTTGAATCTAATTATTACGGATTTTTACCTCCCCCTTTCTCCTCCACATTTAAGGAAGAGAGAGAGGGAGAGAGAATTATGGATAGTGGGGAGGGAGTGAATAATTATGGAGATATTTACAAAGGTAAATATGGAGAGAGAGAGAATTATGGATAGTGGGGAAGGAGAAAAGTGAAAGGATGAGTGAGAATTTTTTATGAAAATAATTATGGAGAGATTTAAATATGGAGGGGGGCATTGGTAAATATGGAGAGAGGGAGAAAGAGAGAGAATTATGGAGAGTGAGGAGGGAGAAACATTAAAGGATGAGTGAGTTTTGTTTTATAAAATAATTATGGAGAGATTTAAATATGGAGGGGGCATTTGGGTCAGATGGCAAAGTTTGCCAAAAAAAATCATAATTCAAGTAGTAAATGGGGGACGTGTGAGGATGAGTGAGATTTTTTTTTTAAATATTTATGCAGAGATTTAATTATGGAGAGATTTAAATATGGAGGGGGGCATTGGTAAATATGGAGAGAGAGAATTATGGAGAGTGAGGAGGGAGAAATGTGAGGGGATGAGTGTGTTTTTTATTTTTTTTTTAAATAATTATGAAGGGATTTAATTATGGAGAGATTTAAATATGGAGGGGGCATTTGTAGGAGAAGCCACCTATGCAAACTACCCAGGCAAACAACACTCTGACACACATCAGCGGGTGCTACCGACAGGTCTGGTACTTGTCGGTCCTACCCATCGATAAGACCCCAGGGCTTACCCAAGACCAGTGGGTGCTACTGGTAGGTCTAGGTACCCATTGGTCCTACCCGCCGATAGGACCCTAAAGTCCAAGGAAGATCGGTGGGTTAAACCTATAGGTCTAGGTACCCGTCGATGCTACCCACCAGTGTTCAGCGGGTTCTCCTGTCTGACTTCTCTTCTTCTTCCCACCTTTTAGGAATCCAAGGGGGTTGTTCCCAACACATTTCCCACACATTTAAGGCACCATTCATCTGAACACATCATAGCTCTAGGTCCAAATCTAGATTTTGGGAACAAAATCATACCTTTAGCTCAAGAAACCCCAAAACTTAGGATCCTTTCCCAACTCCAAATATCACAGCAATGTTTTCAAATCTTGGTTGTTCCTCCTTTAAAACCTATAAAGAAATCACATAGAGTCCCTCTTATCTCTTGATTTGACCACCTAAGAGAGTTTCACCAAATTCCAAGGGTTCATGGCATTTACCTACCTCAATATGTAGATCTCAAGGCGCTGATCACTGTTTTGGCGTCGAAAAGGCAAGATAGGGCTTCGAAAATCAAGGGGGAAGCACCTTCCCTCACTTCCTTCCCTTCTCTTCCTTCTTTCTCCCTCTTCTTTACTCCTCTCCACCAACCCTTGTTGAAATAATAAATGGGAGAGACGAATAAATGCTATTTATGGTATGCGTTATAAATATCTATTAGGGTTCGTTTGGTTTTGAAATATTATGGCCCAAATGGCATTAAACCGCTATATCAAGCGAAGTAGCTAGTAATACTTGACACACATGAGTTCATTATGATGGGGGACATAAAACATATGTGATCACCCAAGTTTGGCTTGCTGGGGCCCACATTTCCCTTACAGGTGGGTCGCACAAGGGAGTTGCACCCACCAGTGGCCACCCACCTATTGGCCAGAACATGACCAACCTTGCTAGATTTCAATAGGAAATGGGTTCTCAACGTGTATTTCACCCCCTCCATTTGTCGTGAACCAAGTTGTCATCGCCAAATATGATAACATACCTTCCTTACTCTTACATTGCCTTATGGTACATGCAAGGGCATGGCTTAGGCGTATAAACCACATCGGGTACCGACTCAATCTTGTCTGACCATCCCACATTTGACATCACCCTTGCTGTCATATACCATAGAGCACCCGCATCAACCCTTGATAGTTCGGACCCTGCACGACCAAACTGAACCAACCGATCAATAAATTGGGTTTAGGGAGCAGTGCTCTACGCACTCCGTACTCGGGTCCAGAGGATAGAGAGTCACAAGTCATAGGCATGATAGTACCTGCATCATCATCTAAAAAGGGGCATATACATGGGGTGAGCTTCTAACTTGCTCAGTGAGGGGTGGGGTTCATACACAACTAAGAACAACATTCACATATATAATATTCCATGATGACATGAATACAGAAATTAAACATATAGTTCATGATGTGAATGGTGGAATTCATTTGATTATTAAACCATGTAACAGTACAACTAAGTCTGGTAATGCTACTATGGCACATTAGGCTATATCCCTGGTGTCACACCCCGTTCACACTGAACCGGGCCAGTGACCGAGTTAACACCGGTTAACCCAAACCTGCCAGGATCATCAGATACTGTATTCCACCACAGCATACACACAACTAATATAAACTCATCA
>NW_024868431.1:107220-109269 GCF_013358625.1 Macadamia integrifolia | reverse complement strand
AAAAAAAAAGATTTGTATATTTTCTGGAATGTAAACATTGTATCGATTCAATCTGTTGTATAAATTCATATGAAGGAATTGAGGAAAGAGGAAGCATTCTTGTGTCCATTAAAAATATTAGAATTGAGGAATAAGTAGTTATAGATAATGTTAACGTATAACTACTAGTACCCATGATGGGTTTATGTTCTAGGTTTGAAACAAGAAAGGGGAGGAGTTTTTGAGTCCGGATCAGGTCCTCGTACAAGAATCATTCTCGTGATTCTCCTACAGTACTTGATCCACCCAATCTCTCTTCTTATAATAGGCTTTTACAATGAGTGGATTTCAAATGTGGATCAAACACCGCTCATACGAGGACTTGATCCAAACTCTGAGTTTTCTATCTGCTATCTCTTTCCTCCTCGAAGTGTTATAGATGTTAGTTTAGGACGATGATTGTCTGTCGTGGGTGCAGTGGTGCGGCGAGCATCGGATGGCCGAGACGACGTCGGCATGTGCCCCGATGTTGTTCCGGCCATCAGATGCTCACCGCATTGTGGCATCCACGGTAGAGGATTTTTTTTTGATTATTTTATGGGAGAGGAGAGAGATAGACACAGGGGATAAATGGTGTAGGCCGTGCTTCCATACAGAAGACATTTTCTCCTTGAGCCTCCTTACCAACCATAGCTGTCATTGCCCATAAGTCTTATCGTATCGTCCTTTGCTCTTGCACTTGCCCTAGCCCTAGCCCTACCATTGTTTGAGTTTGTAACCCTCTAGGTGTCTCACCATCAGATCTAGGATCTTGCCACACTACCGCTGTCATTGCTCCTGCAACCATATCTTGCTCATCAATCTTCACCACACTCTATTTACTCCACTGCGATGTTCAAGCTATGCTTAACCAAATTCACTTTCATTCAGGTACAATCCCTTTTGTATGTGAATCTTTGGTTTCTTATATCAATTTTCAAATTGGTTCTCATCCACCATCTTGAGGGTGACGTTAGCTATAATTAATATTGAAAATTATGCTAGCTATAATATTTATTGTCTTTGTATGGTTTTTCCTTGTATAGACACACTCCATTTAAATTTGTTCTCTTGAAGGGGAATCAGAAAATTTTACCCAAGCTCAAAATTTTAACTTCGTGATTAGAGTTGGGAAGCGTAATTATTACACAAAACTCCAATCATGGGGTCGGAATCATTTCCTACAGCCAAAAGGAAAATTTTTATGGGTGAAGAAAAATTTAGGCCATGTTTTCAAGGTAAGAAAGAAAAGAAAATATTGAAAATATGCCCCATTCTCATTAACTTTTTAAATTTAAGAGAAAACTACTTAGACACCCCCTGTACTATAGCCCAATTATTTGCCATGGCTGGGAGGACCTGAGCACACGTCTCGAGGTCACCCCAGCTGTGAGATCACTCTATAATCTATGGGCTCTATGGAGAGGAATCCTATCCGTAAGATATGAGGCCGCTTCCAATAAGAATTTTAAAGGTAAATTCTTTAAATGTTCATGGTTCTTAGATGGAAACAAAATTAGTTTAAAAATATTCATATGTTCTAAAAGAACACCAATAAGGTCAAATGCTAGGATGTGAATGACAAATCAATTGATTTTATCGATGAAGAAAAGTTCAAGAAGCATAAATTCACATGTACTATGTATATGGCTTGTTAGATCTAGTATAGATTCAAGTCCAAAATACATCTATACCGAGGCATCTTATTGTTCTTATGGGCTCAATCATTTTGTTTTGTTTTATTTAATGGGTATTTTGTAATTTGTGGTAAAATTGTTGTAAAATTTATCTTAAAGAAAAGTTTCAAAATAATTATTTTTTTTTTTTGAAAATTGACTTTGGATGTTTTTCCTCCCATATGGTTTGACTCATAGCCTCTTGGGAAGTTGCTTTTTAACAAAGAAATTTACTCTCCCATTAGAAGTGGAGGAGAGTAAAGAGAGATTAATACAATAGAATGGAAACTACAAGGGGTGGCGTTCCTTGAAGAGAAGGCTCTCTCTCTCTCTTCTCTTGTCTTGGGGGGGGGGG